>NC_044196.1:12401209-12548762 GCF_900880675.1 Sparus aurata | reverse complement strand
ACGACGGACACTGGGACACACCTGGACCCACCTCTGAATGTAAGTCTGACCGCTCACTCTCTGCAGGGAGACGCGCGTAATTACGCACACGGTTCCAGAGACATTTGTGCCAGTTAAAGAACACAAATGTATGAAGAGAGAGAGAGAGAGAGAGAGAGAGAGAGAGAGAGAGGCGGGGAGCGCGGGTTGAGACAGACAGAGAGAGAGAGAGAGGCTGGGAGCGCGGGTTGAGGGAGAGAGAGAGAGAGAGAGAGGTTGGGAGCGCGGGTTTGAGACAGACAGAGAGAGAGAGAGAGGCTGGAGCGCGGGTTGAGACAGACAGAGAGAGAGAGAGAGGCTGGAGCGCGGGTTTGAGACAGACAGAGAGAGAGAGAGAGGCTTGGAGCGCGGGTTTGAGACAGACGAGAGAGAGAGAGAGGCTTGGAGCGCGGGTTGAGGAGAAGAGAGAGAGAGAGGCTGGAGCGCGGGTTTGAGAGAGACAGAGAGAGAGAGAGAGGCTTGGAGCGCGGGTTTGAGACAGACAGAGAGAGAGAGAGAGGCTGGGAGCGCGGGTTTGAGACAGACAGAGAGAGAGAGAGAGGCTTGGAGCGCGGGTTTGGAAGACAGAGAGAGAGAGAGAGAGAGAGGCTGGGAGCGCGGGTTGAGGGAGAGAGAGAGAGAGAGAGAGAGAGTGCTGGGAGCGCGGGTTTGAGCAGACAGAGAGAGAGAGAGAGAGTGGCTGGGAGCGCGGGTTGAGGGAGAGAGAGAAAGAGAGAGAGGCTGGGAGCGCGGGTTTGAGACAGACAGAGAAGAGAGAGAGAGAGTGGCTGGGAGCGGCGGGTTGAGGGAGAGAGAGAGGTTACTCTCTAGTAAGTTACTCTTACCTACATTCCATAGCCCCCTCTGGTTCTCCATGCCCTTTTCTTTTACTATTGCTTATTAATTATAGTTTATTATTGTTAAATATTGTTTTATTCTTGATTATTGTTTATTCTGTCTATTTTGTTATAACTTGTATTCAGATGCTTTGGCAACATTGTATTGTATACAGTCATGCCAATAAAGCCAATTGAATTGAATTGAATTGAGAGGCTGGGCGCGCGAGGCTGACTGGGTTCTTACCTGCATACTGATACTCTGTTTACTATTGTTGTTATTATTGCTATTATTTGTTGTTGTTATTATCATCATTATTATGTTTACTTTTTTTTGTATCCTGTATGCTTTGGCAATATTGTGAACCACAGTCATGCAATAAGCTTGTTGAAATTGAAATTGAATTGAGAGAGAGAGAGAGGCTGGGCGCGCGAGGTTGTTAGACGCAGGGCATCATGGGGTTTGTAGGTGTGTCAGGTAGCAGCTCCGTTATGTTACAGAGCAGTTCACCTGTCAACCTGACCTGCAGTCAATTAAACAGATGAGGGAAATCTGACACAAAGAAAGCCGCTCAGGTCGACCTGCAAGACTTCTTTAGGATTCTCACATTTTTAAGTTTCCCTCTGTATCAGCGTGATTCAGTAACAGCTGTCCACACATCCAGGGTACAATAGTAACAGGAAGAGCTCAGAGATAATTCGGCATCATTTAATACTGCACATGTGGCCGAAATCATCAACAGATTTGGGGAACCAACTGAATCCCTCCCAGTACTGCAGGATGTTTCATTACATGATCCCAACACATGTGTTCTGTCAGAGAGCTGCACCATGTTTAACCTGCTCCATGTCCAGTGTCATGGTGTCCCACCAGCTCTGAATGTGATGTTCTGTTTGTTTCCTCTCTGTGGCTGATCAGGGAACCCCTGGAGAAAGGATGGAGACTCGGACCACTGTCATCATTACAGCAGCTGTGACGTCTGTGCTTTGGGCTCTTTGCTTCTTTTTAGTTTGGATGCTGAAGTTCCGCACACCAGATGTGTCACCTGGACCTGATGGTGGAGAACTGGACCTGGACTTCTGACCAATGGGAATCCTGCTGGGCCTCAAGCCAACGGGGGTCCTCAAGTCCAGAATTTGATTCCATAAACAAAAAAAAACAAATGGAATCAACAGCCAACACTTAAATCCATCAAATACAGACTGCAGTTTGATGCCATGCCCAGAAATGATGAACTTTGGCCCAGAATATTTGACACATTACAAAAAGTTTACAATGTAATAATAATTCCAATCCTGCCAGTGTGGTGTCCCAGCCAACAGCTGTGTGTCTCTGATTTCTGTGGCGTTGTTTTAATGTATCTTGACATTTTCACTGATATGTTTTTAACTTTAAAAAAGGCACATTTTCTTCAGTTTTCTCCATATTTCCATGACGTTATGCTGTCCTGTCTCTGTTTTCAGACCGAATGTTGTTTGTAAATGTATAACCTCCAGTGTTGATGCTCAATAAAAAATCCATTGAAAGAAAAAGAAAAAAACTGTCATTCTGCAACAAACTAGTAACGATCGTTACGACGCTTTGAGGTATCTCAGCTGTAGACGTCCTCTGATACTGCAGGATTCTCCTTGTTTGCTATGTTTAGCCTGATCAACAGAACGCTCTTCTTGTCTCTTTTGTAGTCTGCTTAAGTTTAATGAAACTGTGACTGAAGGAAGAGAAAGTTTTCTCTCAGTTTTTGTTAAAGAAAAACCCACAAAATAATCACACATTCCTGTGTTTGAGAGGATTGCTGTGACGGTGTGTCGGGGTGCAGCAGCTCAGTGAAGGTAGCTGTGAGGTTGAACGTCAGCACACAGCCGGGACTTTACTTTCAACACAAGTGTGCAGCAGAGTGTGCAGCAGTGTGTCAGTGGGGTGTGTGGGCGTGTTTTCATTCAGCAACATCATAATCACACAAGAGGAAACCAGTTAGTTTCTAGTTTCCTCTTGTGTGATTACGATGTTGCTCGAGCTGCACCTGAAGACTCACAACAGTCCACCACAGTCCGGAACAGAAGTGAGATGTGGTAAAGGTCATCACTCTACATTCTTTTAAGTTCCTTGTGACAAACGCTGACATTTCTGCTCTCTCTACACATCAGACTGAGGAGCTGCAGAATAAACTTCTGTCACTTTCCTTCCACCTTCATTTCTTTCCTCTTTGCATATTGAACATATTAACTTAAAGCTTCATCTGATCTGCAGGATGAAAACCACAAGCAGAGTGGAACAATTGCTGGAGTATGAATCATCAGCAGAGTTACTGAGGCTGTCATGTAGTCTCAGGGTGTGTGGTGTAAAACTCCACCAACCACACTGGTTAGAGGGTATCTACTGCTGTACGTCTTTGAGTGTTTGAGTTTATATACAGCTGTGTGGATGTGTGTCAGCAGGGTGTGTGTGTGTTTGTTTTCATTCAGGCACACACACACACACACACGCTGCTGCTACAAGGTAAAGAGCTGACCTGACCTCTGACCTCTGTGCTGTGTTGGGAATCATTCAGATCACAGACTGAAGTTAAAACAATCCATACAGCAGCTTTCTCTACTGTACCATGAAGTGTAACCCAACACTTTGATCCTACAGAGGCCGGGAGCTGATGATTTACACTTCTGAGTGTTTTGAACAAGACTTCCACACAACTCTATACTGCTTCTGTAGTGAGAGAATACAGATGTGTTCTACTGGAAATCTTTCTTCTTTCTGTAAGTTCTTTGCCACAATCCACAGAAGATAACATGCCGTCAACTCTCCTGATGACTCTCTGTGAATTCTCTCCAGACATTAATCTGCTCTCTCTACACATGTGGTCCAGTCAGACTGAGGACTGAGGAGCTGCAGAGTAAACTTCTCTAACTTTCCTTCCACCTTCATTTCTTTTTCCTCTTTGCAAACTGAACATATCAACAGGCCACTTAAAGCTTCACCTGATCCAGGTAACTTTATCAAGATGTTATATGTGCAGCACTTTCAGGCAGCACAGGAGCTCTGATGATGCTGATCTGGTTCTGTTTGTACAGTCAGACTGTTGGTGAGTGTGTGTGTTTGGGTCACGTCCTCCTTTTACACCAACTCCTTCTCTACACGTGGTTTCTCAGGTTGTTCTCTCCTCCAATGAGGTTGTGTTTTCTTCATCTTTCTCCTCTCGCATATTAACACCAGTAGACCTCTGAACACACGGTCAGGTAACAAACCTCTAGACTGCTGGCACATTGCTTACTGCGCTCTGATCGGTTACCTCTGCACACACGCACCCAGCATCTACAGTAGCTATGCAAATTCAGAGGGCAGACCTGTACACACACACACACACACACACACACACACACACACAAACACAAACTGGGCGTGGTTCCCAGGTAAGCGCTTCGTTGTGATTGGTGATTGGTGGTTGGGCGTGGTTCTCGGGCAAGCGCTTCGTTGTGATTGGTGATTGGTGGTTGGGCGTGGTTCTCGGGCAAAGGCTTCGTTGTGATTGGTGGTTGGGCGTGGTTCCAGGGCAAACGCTTCGTTATGATTGGTGGTTGAGGTCGGTTGTCTCATATATAAACTCACACAGCCAGTGGAAGTGGTTGAGAACAGAGAGTGTTGGTGGTTGTAGGCTGTGTTGAAGAGGAGAGTTTGTAGGGAGGCAGCAGAGACACAGATGCTGGCCTGAGGCCGAGGACCACCACAAGACATTCATCTAGCCATGAAGCCTTGAAGGCCCCACATCCTCTTCAGAACCAGCAGGGTTCTCCTCCTTTACAAGACTCACCTCCACGTCTGTGGAGGGTCCTTCAGCACCGGGTCCAGAGGAACCATGTGGTCCACTTGGTCTGCAGGATTTTATCCACCAACATAAACCGAAGCCTGCTAGACCAGCAGCCACAAACATGAACAGTCAGTCAGTCACAGCTGGTGGTGGTGAAGTGTCAGTGAGTGCAGGTGGAGCTGTCAGCTTCTCCTTCTTCTACGTCACCTCAGGAGCGCAGGGGAAGTTCAGGCTGGACAGAAACAGGGAGACAGTGTGTGAGCTGGACCTGTCCTCCGGGACCATCACAGATGGGACCGGCTCTGAGGAGAGACTCTCTTTGCCCTCTGATTGGAGGAGACGCGGAGACCTGACTCCGACCCTGCAGCGGGTGAAGCCGGAGGACCAGGGTGATTACTTTGCATATGTGGAGGGAAAAGATGGAAAGAGAAGAAGTCTCTCTGCCTGGAGGATCAAGGCCCTGGATCAAGACCCGGATCAGACCACCGCCACACCTGTAAGCCTCTTTTATTATAAAGAGAATAAAGCTGCAACACTGAAGCTTCTGAAGCTGATAAAAGAGCACACGTAGTACAAAACATGCTCCATGTCAAACACTGACAGCTAAATAATATATATCATATATGTTTGTTTCCAAGACGTCACTGTTTCCATGATAAACACTCAACATGTTGTTTCATATCTACTTGATATGAGGTGTCTTCATGGCAGCTTTTGTTCCTCACATGGAACATGTGTTTGTACTCAATGTGTCTTTATCTGCTGACTTTTGGACAAGATAAAGAGAAATTGTCGTTTTGTAGAGAAAAACTCTGATCACATGTGATGCATGATGTTATGAAGTGATGTCAGAGGGATGAAAAGGAAAAACATCATGTCTGTCTGGATCTGATTCCTCTGTTTGTTCTCCCGTGCAGCAAACGCAGCGACCAGCTGGAGAACAGAAGGGAACCTGCAGTGGGACCGTCAGCGCTGTAGCGGTGTCCATGTTTGTGGCTGCTGGTCTAGCAGGCTTCGGTTTATGTTGGTGGATAAAATCCTGCAGACCAAGTGGAGCACATGTGTCCTCTGGACCCGGTGCTGAAGGACCCTCCACAGACGTGGAGATGAGTCTTGTAAAGGAGGAGAATCCTGCTGGTTCTGAAGAGGATGTGGACCCTTCAAGGCTTCGTGGCTAGATGAATGTCTTGTGGTGGTCCTCGGCCTCAGGCCAGCATCTGTGTCTCTGCTGCCTCCCTACAAACTCTCCTCTTCAACACAGCCTACAACCACCAACAGACTCTGTTGTCCTCCACCTCTCTGCTCTGTTCATCTTCATCTCTGAGTCTCAGAAAAGCTCTTTGTAGGTCAAATGTCTCGTCTCATGTGATTTCTCATGGTCTGCTCTTGAACGCACTGCTGTAAATAAATCTCTGTTTTAAACACATATTGTTTCTGTTCATTACAGCCCCCTCCATCAGAGTCTGAATGTTTAGATGAATTACTGTTAATAACTTTGGACAAACACACAGCGTCACATCACACTTTTCACTGACAGTTTTTGGTCAGTGGACTTTTCCACCACATCAGCCTCTGTGCATCACATGTCCTCACACTGTACAACACATTAATCTGGCTGTTCTCTGGTGAATAAACACTCGAGAGAAGAAACCACAAATGATCCCACGAGTTGAACTAAACCTTACAGAGCAGGAACAGGGGACATGATGATGAAGATCAGGTCATGCTGCCGAGTTCAGGAGACGACCAGAGGTGATGAGTCAGAGGACCTGAGAGGTCTCTGTGAGGTGAAGGGAAGTTGAAGGAGGCGAGTTTAAAACAGAAACAACTTCACCTGCAGCAGCAACAACAAATATCTAACAAACCAGATGACCACTACACTTCACTCAAGGCCTCTAACACACAGACACACTGACGCACATCTAACTCACCTCATGGACACTCTGGTCCTGGACCAGCCCCACATGTTAGGACCAGGACCTCAGGGACACCCTGGAGCAACATGACAGTGAGACTCCCCTCTTCTCATCCACCGAGCATCACCAGAGGAGAAGCTTTTATAAAGTTCCATTTAAAAACACATCCAGCATGAGGTGCTGATTTGCTGCGTGTCTCTCCCACTCTGTCTCATCCTGTTTTCAGTGTGACTACAAGGCAGCACTGAACACAGGTGAACACAGGGTGTGGAGCTTAAACTGCTTTCATAACAGCCAAAAAATACATGTTTTGTCACCACAAACTCAGCTGGAGACAGACTGACTTCCTGTAGAACTTTTCCTTATTTCCTCACCAGGCACATGCATGAGGATGTTGGACTAACAGCCGTCAATCATCCTCTCTCCTGGCCTTTGTTTGGAGCTACAAACTGGACAAAGAAACCCACAAACATCTGCCAACATCTGTCTTTTGTGTGCACTGTGAATGTGTCCAGTCGGGTCAGCTGACCCTGCAGTAGTTGAGGGTATTTACCTCCCTGGCTCAGCTCAGCTGTGCTGTGAACACTTCACTGTTTCACAAATGTGAAAGATATTTTGTGTTACGTTAACAGACAAAAGGCTTCTAATACAGCAAAAAAATAAAATCATTATAAGTATAATCCTAAACTTAGTTCTTTATTCAATTCAAACGTTTAACTAGACTTTACAGTGTTTCAGTCTGAAATAAAGCAGTGATCACAGCCTGATCTAAATCTGTTCATCTTGCTCCATTTATGTACATGAAGTAAAAATAGTGTATAACATCTCCAGTCACAATAAGATATAAGATATACGTCAACCACTGAACATCTAACATTTGAAAGTAAAGGTTTTTAAGGCTTTACTTCCAAAGGCATCAAGCTGGGCATTACCAGCGTATTTTAATTGACATTTTTAGGTAGTAATCTCCCTTGAAGTTTAACATATCTCATGTTGGATGTTCAAATGAGTGAAAAAAAAGAGTAAAAACCTAATACTGGCATTTAAATGCGAGATCTGCGCCACTTAAGGTCGCCATTATTTCTTTCTTTCTTTCTTTCTTTCTCCTCTTCGGGAGCGCAATGAATCTTTGGATGTAAGAGACCAGGAAAGGTATCGGCGCACCATCCAACAACAGGTAAAAGAAGGACGCATTTGGAGAACTCTTTGAATTGGGACACAGCAAGTGCAGGGGAAATGCACCCTGCACTCTCCCTCCTCCAGACTCGCAGTGTAAGCAGACAGGCCTCTCCCTCTCCCTCCTCCACACTCGCAGTGCAGGCAGGCAGGCAGGCCTCTCCCTCTCCCTACTCCGCACTCGCAGTGCTGGCAGGCAGGCAGGCCTCTCCCTCTCCCTACTCCGCACTGACAGTGTTGGCAGGCAGGCAGGCCTCTCCCTCTTCCTCTCCCTCTCCCTCCTCCGCACTCGCAGTGTAGGCAGGCAGGAAGGCGGGCAGGCCTCTCCCTCTTCCTCTCCCTCTCCCTCCTCCGCACTCGCAGTGCAGGCAGGCAGGCAGACAGCCTCTCCCCCTGCCTCTCTCTCTCCCTTCTCCGCACCCGCAGTGCAGGCAGGCCTCTCCCTGCCTCTCTCTCTCCCTCCTCCACACTCACATTGCAGGCAGGCAGACAGGAATCTCCCTCTCCCTCTCCCTCCTCCACACTCGCAGTGCAGGCAGGCAGGCCTCTCCCTCTCCCTCCTCCGCACTCGCCATGCAGGCAGGCAGGCAGGCAGCCCTCTCACCCTGCCTCACCCTCCTCCGCACTTGCCGTGCAGGCAGGCAGGCAGGCGGGAAGGCCTCTCCCCCTGCCTTTCCCTCTCCCTCCTCCACACTCACATTGCAGGCAGGCAGACAGGAATCTCCCTCTCCCTCTCCCTCCTCCACACTCGCAGTGCAGGCAGGCAGGACTCTCCCTCTCCCTCCTCCGCACTCGCCATGCAGGCAGGCAGGCAGGCAGCCCTCTCACCCTGCCTCACCCTCCTCCGCACTTGCAGTGCAGGCAGGCAGGCAGGCCTCTCCCTCTCCCTACTCCGCACTCGCAGTGCTGGCAGGCAGGCAGGCCTCTCCCTCTCCCTACTCCGCACTCGCAGTGTTGGCAGGCAGGCAGGCCTCTCCCTCTTCCTCTCCCTCTCCCTCCTCCGCACTCGCAGTGTAGGCAGGCAGGAAGGCGGGCAGGCCTCTCCCTCTTCCTCTCCCTCTCCCTCCTCCGCACTCGCAGTGCAGGCAGGCAGGCAGACAGCCTCTCCCCCTGCCTCTCTCTCTCCCTTCTCCGCACCCGCAGTGCAGGCAGGCCTCTCCCTGCCTCTCTCTCTCCCTCCTCCACACTCACATTGCAGGCAGGCAGACAGGAATCTCCCTCTCCCTCTCCCTCCTCCACACTCGCAGTGCAGGCAGGCAGGCCTCTCCCTCTCCCTCCTCCGCACTCGCCATGCAGGCAGGCAGGCAGGCAGCCCTCTCACCCTGCCTCACCCTCCTCCGCACTTGCCGTGCAGGCAGGCAGGCAGGCGGGAAGGCCTCTCACCCTGCCTTTCCCTCTCCCTCCTCAACACTCGCAGTGCAGGCAGACAGGCCTCTCCCTCTCCCTCCTCAACACTCGCAGTGTAGGCAGACAGGCCTCTCCCTCTCCCTCCTCAACACTCGCAGTGTAGGCAGACAGGCCTCTCCCTCTCCCTCCTCCGCACTCGCCATGCAGGCAGGCCTCTCCCTCTCCCTCCTCCACACTCGCAGTGCAGGCAGGCCTCTCCCCCTGCCTCTCCCTCTCCCTTCTCCGCACTCGCCATGCATGCAGGCCTCTCCCCCTGCCTCACTCTCTCCCTCCTCTGCACTTGCCGTGCAGCGGGCAGGCAGGTGGGCAGGCCTCTCCCCTGCCTTTCCCTCTCCCCCTCCCTCTCCCTCTCCCTCCTCTGCACTCACATTGCAGGCAGGCAGGCAGACAGGCCTCTCCCTCTCCCTCCTCAACACTTGCAGTGTAGGCAGACAGGCCTCTCCCTCTCCCTCCTCAGCACTCGCCATGCAGGCAGGCTTCTCCCCCTGCCTCACCCTCTCCTTCCTCCGCACTTGCCGTGCAGGCAGGCAGGCAGGCAGGCGGGCAGGCCTCTCCCCCTGCCTTTCCCTCTCCCTCTCCCTCTCCCTCTCCCTCCTCCACACTCGCAGTGCAGGCAGGCAGGCAGCCTCTCCCCCTCCCTCTCCCTCCTCCGCACTCGCAGTGCAGGCAGGCCTCTCCCCCTGCCTCTCCCTCTCCCTTCTCCGCACTCGCAGTGCAGACAGGCCTCTCCCTCTCCCCCTCTCTCCTCTGCACTCACACTGCAGGCAGGCAGGCCACTCCCCGTGCCTCTCCCTCCTCCACACTCGCAGTGCAGGCAGGCAGGCAGGCAGCCTCTCCCCTCCCTCTCCCTCTCCCTTCTCAGCACTCGCAGTGCAGGCAGGCCTCTCCCTCTCCCTCCTCAACACTCGCAGTGCAGGCAGGCCTCTCCCTCTCCCTCCTCAACACTCGCAGTGCAGGCAGACAGGCCTCTCCCTCTCCCTCCTCAACACTCGCAGTGCAGGCAGGCAGGCCTCTCCCTCTCCCTCCTCCGCACTCGCCATGCATGCAGGCCTCTCCCCCTGCCTCACCCTCTCCCTCCTCTGCACTTGCCGTGCAGCGGGCAGGCAGGTGGGCAGGCCTCTCCCCTGCCTTTCCCTCTCCCCCTCCCTCTCCCTCTCCCTCCTCTGCACTCACATTGCAGGCAGGCAGGCAGGCAGGCCTCTCCCTCTCCCTCCTCAACACTCGCAGTGCAGGCAGACAGGCCTCTCCCTCTCCCTCCTCAACACTTGCAGTGCAGGCAGACAGGCCTCTCCCTCTCCCTCCTCCGCACTCACCATGCATGCAGGCCTCTCCCCCTGCCTCACCCTCTCCCTCCTCTGCACTTGCCGTGCAGCGGGCAGGCAGGTGGGCAGGCCTCTCCCCTGCCTTTCCCTCTCCCTCTCCCCCTGCCTCTCCCTCCTCCACACTCACAGTGCAGGCAGGCAGGCAGGCAGGCAGCCTCTCCCTCTCCCCCTCCCTCTCCCTCTCCCTCCTCCGTACTCGCAGTGCAGGCAGGCCTCTCCCCCTGCCTCTCCCTCTCCTTTCTCCGCTCTCGCAGTGCAGACAGGCCTCTCCCTCTCCCTCTTCCTCCTCCACACTCGCAGTGCAGGCAGGCAGCCTCTCCCCCTGCCTCTCCCTCTCCCTTCTCCGCACTCGCAGTGCAGACAGGCCTCTCCCTCTCCCTCCTCCACACTCGCAGTGCAGGCAGGCAGGCGGGCAGCCTGTCCCCCTGCCTCTCCATCCTCCGCACTCACATTGCAGGCAGGCAGGCAGGCAGGCAGGCAGACAGGAATCTCCCTCTCCCTCCTCCAAACTCGCAGTGCAGGCAGGCAGGCCGGCCGCTCCCCCTGCCTCTCCCTCTCCCTCCTCAACACTCACAGTGCAGGCAGACAGGCCTCTCCCTCTCCCTCACCCTCCTCCGCACTCACCGGGCAGGCAGGCAGGCAGGCAGGCAGGCAGGCAGGCAGCCTCTCCCCCTGCCTCTCCCTCTCCCTTCTCCGCACTTGCAGTGCAGGCAGGCAGGCAGGCAGGCAGGAAGCCTCTCCCACTGCCTCTCCCTTCTCCGCACTCGCAGTGCAGACAGGCCTCTTCCTCACCCTCTCCCTCCTCCGCACTCGCCGTGCAGGAAGGCAGGCAGGCAGGCAGGCAGGCCTCTCCCCCTCCATTGTCCGAACTCACAGACACACACACATAAACTCTGCACAGACAGAGCTCAGTAAGTCATTGATCAGAGCTGCTGCTTCTTCCACAGAGGACAGAAATGGCTTCACTCCTTCTCTTCTCTCTGTTCAGCCTGATCTCAAATATTTCAGGTGTCTTTGTCATTCTAGGAGACACTTTTGAGTTTACAAAAACTGCAAGCTGCCAGAAAAAGGGAGCCGAGCTGTGGCACCCACTGGACGCTTCACGTACTGTTCTGGTGGCTCGATGGGACGGTGTTTGGATCCTGGGTCAGTACTACGAGGACAGGATCGACCTGAACGCATCGGTGGTTTTGAAGAACATAAACTTCAACGACAACGGGCTGTTCGAGTTGAGCTGTGAGGAGACACTGACCCAGCTGGACGTTGTCAGAGCCTCTGAAGTGTCAGTGAGTGCAGGTGGAGCTGTCAGCTTCTCCTTCTTCTACGTCACCTCAGGAGCGCAGGGGAAGTTCAGGCTGGTCAGAAACAGGGAGACAGTGTGTGAGCTGGACCTGTCCTCCGGGACCATCACAGATGGGACCGGCTCTGAGGAGAGACTCTCTCTGCCCTCTGATTGGAGGAGACGCGGAGACCTGACTCCGACCCTGCAGCGGGTGAAGCCAGAGGACCAGGGTGATTACTTTGCATATGTGGAGGGAAAAGATGGAAAGAGAAGAAGTCTCTCTGCCTGGAGGATCAAGGTCCTGGATCAAGACCCGGATCAGACCACCGCCACACCTGTAAGCCTCCTTTATTATAAAGAGAATAAAGCTGCAAAACTGAAGCTTCTGAAGCTGATAAAAGAGCACACGTAGTACAAAACATGCTCCATGTCAGTGTCATGGTGTCCCACCAGATCTGAATGTGATGTTCTGTTTGTTTCCTCTCTGTGGCTGATCAGGGAACTGCTGATGAGACGACGGACACTCGGACACACCTGGACCCACCTCTGAATGTAAGTCTGACTGCTCACTCTCTGCAGAACAGTGCGTGAAGAGTCCAGTGGGTGCCACAGCTTGGCTCCCTTTTTCTGGCAGCTTGCAGTTTTTGTAAACTCAAAAGTGTCTCCTAGAATGACAAAGACACCTGAAATACTTGAGATCAGGCTGAACAGAGAGAAGAGAAGGAGAGAAGCCATTTCTGTCCTCTGTGGAAGAAGCAGCAGCTCTGATCACTGACTGACTGACTGACTGAGCTCCGTCTGTGCAGATGTTTATGAATGATGTCCTGAGCTGTGATTGGTTACCCCCCCCCCCCCGGGTCCCGAAACACCCCGTCTCCCTCTCTCTCTGCCCTTTCGGGCCCGTCGGTCCCGAAACACCCCGTCTCCCTCTCTCTCTGCCCTTTCGGGCCCGTCGGTCCCGAAACACCCCGTCTCTCTCTCTCTCTCTCTCTCTCTGAGCGTTGGAGTGAGTGTGCTGTGAGCGTGAGCGGAGCGATCGATCAGCTGCTTAGCGATTTATGAATGAATGGTAAACCTTCTTTTTTTTTTAGGTTTACAGTGTACGTGTGTTACAAGTTTGTAGGTGCGTGTGTGTGTGTGTGTGTGTTTGTGTGTGTGTGTGTGTGTGTGTGCGCGCGCGCGGGTGTGTATGTTCGCCGCACAATGAAGCTGACTAAGCTGACGAGGAAGCACGGCATTAAGATGTCCGTGCCCTCGTCAGTGTCAGTGGAGGAGTGCAGCCTGGCAGTGGGTCAGGCTGTCGGCCACAGCAGTGTCAAGATGCGGCGCGGATGAACGGGGCTGTGGTCATTTTTGTGGACACAATAGAAAAGGCTAACGCGGTGGTGGAGAGCGGCATCACGGTGAAAGACGCTTTCGTTTCCGTGTTGCCGCTCGCCACACCGGCAAAGAAGGTGACTTTGTCAAATGTCCCTCCCTTCATAAGAGATGAAAAGCTGGTGAAAGAGCTTTCCCGACACGGCAAAATAGTGTCACCCATTCGCAAAGTGCCGTCGGGATGTAAGTCTCCATTGCTACAGCATGTAGTGTCTCATAGGAGAAATGTCCTCATGATCCTGAATAACAGGGACCAAGACCTGAGCCTGGCGTTCAGGATCAGAGTGGAGGACTTTGATTATATAATTTTTGTCTCTTCTGACAGCACCAAATGTTTTGGGTGTGGAAGGGAGGGACATATCCTCCATGAAAGATATCAGCAGGACGAAGGACGGTCAGAAGGAAAGACAGGTGCAAGTGGAGCCGCAGAAGGAGGCAGTGGAGGAGCAACAGAGAAACAGGTGGAGGTACAGGAGGAGGTAGGTGAGGAACAGGGGAGACAGGTGGAGATGGAGGCACGGGAGGAGGCAGGTGGAGATGGACGGGAGGGAATAGGTGGGGAACAGAAAGAACAGGCGGAGGTGCAGGAGGAAGCAGGTGAGGAACAGAGGAAGCAGGTGGAAGAGGAGGTGGTGGATGAGGATGAACAGTACAGCCAGGTGAGTGTGGGAGGGCAGGAGGAGACAGGAGAGGATAAGACAAATACAAAGCCAAAGGAAAAGAGTGCAGGTAACAGGGCGGCGGTGGAAGAAGCAGTGGAAGAGAGCGACTGTGAAATGGGGGATGAGGATGACCTTTTAAAAGTGCCACATCTGAAAAGAAAACTAAGGAAAAATTCTGGAGAGCTTCAAGCAAAGAAAGGGACAGCAGGTCCGGGGAGCGAGAAGCAAACAGAGGCGCAGAAAGGCTCAGATTAGGAATCTTGTAGGCTACAGGGGAAGAAACAGAGGATGAGGAAATCCAAACCTCAAAGAAAAGCAGGACAAAATATTACACTGTTGGCAAAATTAAATCGTTCCTACAAAAAACCAAGAATGCAAAATCTGTTAAAATAGAAGATTACTTTTCAAACAAATGGAGTGCTATTGAGCTACAAAAGCACAATCAGTTTGGGGGGGGGGGGGGGGGCATCCTCTTTGCCAAGAGTTTTACCCCTGTGTCTTTTGAAGTGGAGGAGGTGTTGGAGGGAAGAATGACGGTGGTGAAGACAACTTATACCTGGGCTCACTCTAGAGGGATTTTAATTTCTCTTGCTAGATTAGACCGGATTTATTGTTTTAAGCACCATCTTAGCATTTTTAAGAAGTGTGGCATTACACCTGTTGGTTTTACTGATCACTCTGTTGCCTTTTGTAATGTTTTTTTTTTATCGCTAACTTAAAACCTAAGAGCGCATATTGGCATTTTAACACCAATTTGTTGTCAGATGCCCATTTTAAAGACGTTTTTAGGTATTTCCGGGAAGGTTTTAGACTCAGGAAAAACGATTTTATTTCTCTAAGACAGTAGTGGGATCACGGGAAGAGTGAGATAAGGCAGCTCTGTCAGCAGTACACTTTCAACGTCACACGGGACATTACCAGATCTATGAAAGATCTGGAGACTGAGATTGTGGAAATTCAGAGCCTAGTAGAATCCACTGGAAATCGAGATCATATTAAAGATCACAAGTCTAAAAGATCTGAGACCTACTAGGCACAAAGGCTCAGGGGGCGCTGGTCCGGTCCAGATATCGGGCTGCGGCACTGGTGGACGCTCCATCCAAATTCTTCTTCGGCCTGGAGAAGAAAAACAGAATTCTGCATTCGACCTCCGGAGCAGAACTGACTGAGCCTGGAGAGATCCGGAGAAGAGCCGTACAGTTTTACACAGACCTCTACAGCAGTGAGTATGAGGAAAATAAATACATGTTTGAGTATTTCTGTAGGGAGCTGCCAAAAATCCCGGAAGAGCAGAGATGGGGGAACCACTGGTTCTCCAGGAACTATACACGGCCCTGAAGGGCATGGAGGGAGACAAAGCTCCTGGGATTGACGGGATCCCTGCAGAATTTTACAAGGAATTCTGGGGGGTGTTGGGGGAGGACCTTTTAACTGTTTTTAATAGCAGTTTTAAAGACAATCGCCTACCACAGAGCTGCAGGAGAGCAGTGGTAACGCTTCTGCCAAAAAAAAGGAGATCTGTTGGACATTAAAAACTGGCGCCCGGTATCGCTTTTATGTACGGACTACAAGATTTTATCAAAAGCACTAGCCAACAGGCTGCAAGACATTATGGACCTGATAGTCCACCAGGACCAGACATACTACTACAGATATTTTGGACATCTCCAGTTCTTTGGGAATTGATACTGGTCTCATTTTGGTCTCAACCTGGTGGCCTCACAGCGTGTAGCTCAGTAAAAACCCCTGATCTGTCTGAGAACTCCTAAACACTCCCAGCTTGTATTGTCCTGTTTCAAAGTGGCTACTGTGATGCTATCTGCTTTGACATAGTTACGTGTTCGGTGTAAAAACAGGCAGCAGGGTTGGATTAACAATGTGCCCCTCGCCCCAAATCACAGAGTGGAGAGGCCTCTCTGTGGACAGTGAGCTTTCAGGCAGACCTCTCCAAGGATTCACAACATTCTTATCATCAATTAACCTTTCTTCTGCTCGGCCTGTATTTGAATCCAAAATCTGTATATTTGTGTGTAAACCATCGTATTTAAAACATAAAGCTCAGCTGGAGCTGTGACCCTCAGCAAACCTCACAGCAGTACAACTGTAGCTCTGTGTTTTCTTTGCTGTAACGACTCCTGAGAGGTGAGAATGTCGTCATCACGTGTTCTGTGACGGGTTAATGCGTCCTCTTGTTGGTCAGCAGCAGACATACTGAGGATGTCAGCTGAAGGCCCAGAAGAGGCAGCAGCTCCTGATAACATGTCATGATCACACCTGCTCCTCAGTCCTCAGTCTGACTGCACCACATGTGTAGAGAGAGCAGATTAATGTCTGGAGAGAATTCACAGAGTCATCAGGAGAGTCGACGGCGTGCAAACTTGCGGTTTGTGGCAAGGAACTTAATAAAAGAAGGCAGAGTGATGACTTCAACATATTTGAGTTTTCACTTGCAGCTCGAGCGACATCATGATCACACGAGAGGAGTTCCAGCCGCGGTTCACTGTGGTCCGCCTCAATCCCTCAACATGATCCTGTGTTTCCTCTCCAGTCCATCAGCTGTTCTAGTACTGTAAGACAAAGGTGGACAGCTTCAGGCTTTTTTCTCTCCTTCTGTCTTCAGCCTCCTGCTTAATCACCCCCCACACATTCACCCACACTTCCTCTCTGAGCTGAGCTCTGTGGACTGATACAGACACACAGGAGATGCAGATGTGGGTGTTTCTGGAGTTTACTGGCTTGTTACGGGCGTGTGAGGCCAGAGAACTTGACCACAGACTACTGGGAGCTGGTCCTCAGGCCTCACACACATCAGGCCAAGAGCAGCCCTTGCCAGTCATGTACAACAGCGTCAACAAGCAGCTTTAGATACCTCTGCTGATCATCCGTGCCCCAGCTGTAGTTCCACTCTGCTTAATGTTTTCTCGCTTCATCAAAGGTCGACTGGCAGGCAGTGAGAGCAGCTCTTAGTCTTGTGTCAAGCTGCTGACAGCACATTTTGTCGCCTCATATGATTCTTTTCATGTGTTTGACACAATCTGTGTGTCTCAGATACAGAAACTCTGAGTCTGGACCCCCCTGTGGCCCCCCTGACAGGGAGTCTGCATCAATAATACAATGACAGATTTCTTGCAATGATTTTGTTCTGAAGGGAGAGGCAGAAATAAAGTGTCTCAGCAGTTTACTACCCAATCAAAATAGCTGAAATTGTAAACACTGCTTTGTCTGAATGAGGGATTTGTCCTTCTTTCCGGGTTGTATGTGCCCCCTTACAAAAAAGCCGGCCCCAACCTGGCCCCCTATTAAAACTGGTCTAGAACCACCACTGCTCAGATGAGACTCTGGTGGTGGACTTCACCTGGCAGGCTGGGTGAGGTGGAAGAAGACAGATGCTGAGCAGATCTGTTCAGGAAGCAACATGGCTGTGTGAGAGAAGGAGAGAGAGAGAAAGGCTAAACTTCTCCTCCTTTGTCTCACTCTGAAACAAACTGTCCCGGGCCTGTACAGTGAGTGTGCTGGTGTCATTAATCTGTCAGTGAGACAAACACGTCCTCCTTCTCCACCAACAACTTCTTTTGTTTCTAAATATGGTTTCTCTGGTTGGTTTTGTCCTCTCTCCCCCTGTCTGCCTTCTCTCCCTCCCCTTCTCCTCCCTGACATGAGGAGGGTAGTGTAAACTCCACACACCCTGTGTTCACCTGGTGTTCAGTGCTACCTTGCAGCCACACAGAGTGACACACACACTCACACCATGTTACCATGAAGCCTTGTTGTTTACTCTGTATGAAGAATGAAAGACAGGTGTCACCACCCGAGAGCTCCTATACACATTTCTACTGTGCTGCTTTAACTGCCTCTGTGCTTAAATACGCCTCTGTTAACTGAGTGTGTGTGTGTGTGTGTGTGTGTGTGTGTGTCAGTAAAAGCTGAGAGGATGAATGTTTCTGTAAAAATTAGCCTGTGTAAACAAGAAGCAGCAGCTCTGCCTTTATTTCCACATGCATCATTGTGTGTCTGGGCTCACTGACAGATCAACAGATTATCTGAGCTCGAGGAAAACAACACAATGCAACACATGCAGAGGAAGTCAAGAGAGGAAGGCTTTTTCCTTTCCTTCCTCTGGAAAGCTGTTAGTTCAACTCGTGGGATCATTTGTGGTAAGATAGAGAGCAGTGTGATGCACAGAGGCTGATGTGGTGGAACAGTCCACTGACCAAAAACTGTCAGAGTGAAAAGTGTGATGTGACGCTGTGTGTGTGTGAGAAGATCACTGAGCTGAACTCTACCAGTGGTTAACTAACAGAAACACATTTACATTTAGCAGACGCTTTTCTCCAAAGTGACTCACAGTAATTCATCTAAACATTCAGACTCTGATGGAGGAGGCTGCAAGAGCTTTTCTAAGACTCAAAGTTGAAGATGAACAGAGCAGAGAGGTGGAGGAGAACAGAGGGTGTTGGTGGTTGTAGGCTGTGTTGAAGAGGAGAGTTTGTAGGGAGGCAGCAGAGACACAGATGCTGGCCTGAGGCCGAGGACCACCACAAGACATTCATCTAGCCATGAAGCCTTGAAGGGCCCACATCCTCTTCAGAACCAGCAGGGTTCTCCTCCTTTACAAGACTCACCTCCACGTCTGTGGAGGGTCCTTCAGCACCGGGTCCAGAGGAACCATGTGGTCCACTTGGTCTGCAGGATTTTATCCACCAACATAAACCGAAGCCTGCTAGACCAGCAGCCACAAACATGAACAGTCAGTCAGAGCTGGTGGTGGTGAAGTGTCAGTGAGTGCAGGTGGAGCTGTCAGCTTCTCCTTCTTCTACGTCACCTCAGGAGCGCAGGGGAAGTTCAGGCTGGTCAGAAACGGGGAGACAGTGTGTGAGCTTGACCTGTCCTCCGGGACCATCACATATGGGACCGGCTCTGAGGAGAGACTCTCTCTGCCCTCTGATTGGAGGAGACGCGGAGACCTGACTCTGACCCTGCAGCGGGTGAAGCCGGAGGACCAGGGTGATTACTTTGCATATGTGGAGGGAAAAGATGGAAAGAGAAGAAGTCTCTCTGCCTGGAGGATCAAGGCCCTGGATCAAGACCCGGATCAGACCACCGCCACACCTGTAAGCCTCCTTTATTATAAAGAGAATAAAGCTGCAACACTGAAGCTTCTGCAGCTGATAAAAGAGCACACGTAGTACAAAACATGCTCCATGTCAAACACTGACAGCTAAATGATATATATTATATATGTTTGTTTCCAAGACGTCACTGTTTCCATGATAAACACTCAACATGTTGTTTCATATCTACTTGATATAAAGTGTTTTCATGGCAGCTTCTGTTCCTCACATGGAACATGTGTTTGTTCTCAATGTGTCTTTATCTGCTGACTTTGGGACAAAATAAAGAGAAATTGTTCTTGCTGTAGAGAAAAACTCTGATCACATGTGATGCATGATGTTATGATGTGATGTCAGAGGGATGAAAAGGAAAAACATCATATCTGTCTGGATCTGATTCCTCTGTTTGTTCTCCTGTGCAGCAAACGCAGCGACCAGCTGGAGAACAGAAGGGAACCTGCAGTGGGACCGTCAGCGCTGTAGCGGTGTTCATGTTTGTGGCTGCTGGTCTAGCAGGCTTCGGTTTATGTTGGTGGATAAAATCCTGCAGACCGAGTGGACCACATGGTTCCTCTGGACCCGGTGCTGAAGGACCCTCCACAGACGTGGAGATGAGTCTTGTAAAGGAGGAGAACCCTGCTGGTTCTGAAGAGGATGTGGGCCCTTCAAAGCTTCATGGCTAGACAATGGCTGATCATTAGGGTGGTTAATCAGCCCAATTTCCCGATTCGATTCTGATCATTGAAGTCTTGATTCGATTACAAATTGATTTGCAATTATTAATGATTATTGATCTTCCATTTAACATCAGTCAGCTGCTGAATTATCTTACTTCTCTTGTGAGTAACACCTCACAGCACCTTCAACATTGTATAGTGTAACTGTCATATCAAAATTATTATTTTTTACTTTGTTTTAAATTCACTGTTTAAAGAAAGTTGCCAAGCTCAGCAGCCGGACTCATGTTAGAAGCGTTGTTGGTGACGAGAACCAGGTCGTGTTTCTCAGCTCCCCACTCGTCTGCCATTGCTTTGTAAATCCGCTCAAAGGTTAAAATCCAAATTAAAGGAGAAGCTGTTCAGAGACTAAGTCCAAATCAAAGACGAGGCAGCAGGTCTTCAGTTCAAAAAGGTGTTCATTCTAAGAGAAGTAATAAATCCATGAGGTACCCCGGGGCAGCTGAGAAATCTCCCGGGATCACCCCCTTTTATACCTGGGGTTGATGTCACCAATGCCCTTCTTGGACCACCCCCCTCGTCATGATCACACGAGACTCTCATCTTCATTTTTTAATGTGTTCCTTAATGCCTACAAAGTGTCTCACCCAGGCCTCTATCTGTGGCCTTGAGTGCTTCCTCACTCCAGCCCTGTTATTATAAAGGCAGCATCTGACCTTGGTCTTACATCAGGCTAATATTCACTGTTAGCACACAACTTCAAGGTGTATTTCTCAAATCAGTTTATATGCATGATCATGATCAGCTTATGTTTGCCACTACAATGACCGCTTGAAGAGATGAGTGTTTTGTATCATACGATGTGCCACAGTCTGCTCTTGAATGCACTGCTGTAAATAAATCTCTATTTTATCAAAATACAACATGTTTTTCTGTGTTCTGCTTCCTAAATGAAATGTATATTGTTTTTATATGGTAGTGAACGGAGAGAGAAATAACTGATTGATCCCGGTGGAAGTGTGTCATGAATCACACAGAGAATATATGTGATTTTTTCTTTTGTTCTTCTCTATGAACTCAAACACTCAAAGACTTACAGCAGTAGTTACTCTCTAACCAAGACACTACAGCACACACACACACACACACACACACACACACACACACACACACACACACAGTAGAAATGTGTATAGGAGCTCTGGCCTTTGTGTGGAGTTAGAGTTAGAGAGAAAGAAACCCACCAACATCTGCCAACATCTGTCTTTTGTGTGCACTGTGAATGTGTCAGGTCAGCTGACCCTGCAGCAGTCGAGGGGATTTACCTCCCCGGCTCAGCTCGGCTGTGACGTGAACACAACACCGGAAGACCTCCGTTAATAAAACATGTCCACTGAGTACCTGTTGCAGCTCTGTATGAAACACGACCCCATTTACCATCAAGATCAGCAGAGGAAGAGGTAGAAGCTCTCCTCAGCAGAGAGCCCGGGACAGCCACTGCTGTGGTGCATGACATAAGAGGAGCTGTCCTCTGGTGAACTTGTCAGACCTGGTTCTCATTAAGCAACACTTGATTAATGTGTCCAACAAAGACATTTGTAGATGAAGCCGCTCACATTCCAGAGGTTCCTAACAGCTGTTAGTCAGTGAAAGTGGTAAAATACACACGATGTTCACTTTCTCGTGATTCAGGACTCATTAGTGGAACAGAAACAGGTCGTATGGTTCCTTTTAGTGGAACATTTTGGCACATTAGCGCCGCTTAAAGTAGCCGAATCACCTACTCTTGCTGCTAATGTACCCACAGATGTCCAGACAGCGAACACTGAATAACTGTGACACTAAAGAAAACTTTAAAATGTGATAAATCTCAGGCAGGTTCTGGAGTTAGAGGGAGCATCCTCTCTTTGGTGATTCCTTTGCAGGTTTGCAGACATGATAGGGTTGAATGTTCCTATAGAGAAATTGATTAAATGTTAAAAACACACATGCAAAGAAAGGCCAGTTCAGAACGTTATATGTGAAGATGTTTCTGTGGTTTTGTGGTCCATTTCGTTTTAACAGTTAACTGCACAGTTGTGAGTCACTGCAAATCAGAGTGCAGGCTGTTCAAGTGATGTTCAACAGTGATCGAGGTGTAGCTTTATAAACCCCCGGCTGAGAACTCCTAAACACTTCCAGCTGTTAGTATCCTGTTTAAAGTGGCTAAATTAGGTCATTAACTGTCTATTAGTGCAGTACACAAGGATATAGATTGATCTTATCTAAAGACCAAGTAGCCATTAAATACACAAACACGCCTTTATTGTCTCGTTTGCAAATATTTATCATGGAACGAACGACAAAGCAAAGAAAGGCATGAAACCAAGAGAGCTGCAGCCTTGCTGTTCTGTTAATCAGCAGCTGAGAGGTTTGTAGGTTATTTTCTGCAGAACGCTTCATTATTGTTATTGTTCTTATTTTTAAAATCACATTCATATCATGTTAAACAAACCAGATACATTTGATATCATTTGTACTGTTCTGAAGTCTTACAGACTCCAGAAAGTTTTATTTTGTCGTCATGATAAATATTCATCAGAGAGAAGCTGCATGTCGATGTTAGTGAGTCAGGAGGAGAAATACTGTGAGGTTTGATTTGGACAGTTTTATTTGCTTCATCCTGAGAGAAAACACACTGATTGTGATGGTTCTTTAAAGCAGAATGACACCATTATTTAGGAATATATGTTTATTGAGCAACACTGGAAATTGTTGATTTACAAAAAGGCAGAAGTACAGTGCTCACTATTTCCTGAACACCTTGGTCCACCTGAGCCTCAGACAAGAAACAAAACCGAAGCAGGAAATATAAAAAGATTATCTGTGGTTTTGCAGAAACGCACTCAGCTGACATTTATTCTGGTGACAGAGCTCCAAATGGATGATATTTCTGCACCCCTATGCTGGATAAATGTTGTAAATGTTCAAACACTCTGGTCTCTTGTCAAAACCATTCGGTAGATTCACACTTGTTGTCAAACGCAGACAGAAAACTGTTCACTGGTCTGCAACTGTTGCTCCACCATCGTCCTCTTGGCCTCCCAAATTTGCCTCAAGGGGTTTTTACAAACTGGAACTATCAGCCGCCACCCGTCCTGCGGTAAACATGGAAAAAGTGAGTGAGGAGCCATAAAGGATCGATCACTCCTGTGGAAGAACAGCACTTAAGAGCTGCAGTGTCTGGAGAACAGAGAGCTTTGTGTTTCAGACTAATGTGGGAACTGTAGCACAGGACCCTCAGATCAATATGTGCTCACACCTCTGACTATCCACAACAATCCCTCCCTGTCTTTCCATTTTTACAAATAACATCCAGAAGTTCACTTCCTGTTTCATGTGGACTTCTTGAGTTCAAAGGTCATCAGCTTTTAATATTATTCAGTCTCTTTTTAATCACTTCTGCAGTAGTTATCCAGGTTACAGTATAAAAACCCAGCTCATTATAAAACATACTGAGGACACAGTGACTGCCAGCCTTAAACCAGAGGAGGATCAGGGCCTCAGGTCCAGTTTGTTCCCCTTAAAAACCCCCCAAACCCTAAAAACCCTAAAAAATAGTAAGCATGACTCAGAGACAGTTTGACACAACAGGTCAGTACACAGGGAACCCAAGCCGGAAGGGCTGGGTGAAGGCGATGTGTTCCAAAAACAGAGGGAGGCAAAAACAGGAATCTTGCTGGGATGTTTCTTGCAGGGAGGCAAAGACAGACTGGCAAAGAGATGGGAGAAATTAAGAGTACATACAGAAAGGAGAGGAGGATAATTGGATAATCGCTCCTTTGACATCAGAACTGTGTCCAACTTGATGTTGTGCACATGTAGGCACAAGTGTGTCTGATAACATGTATAATAAACTGGTTTGTGTGCCATCCTGTTCAGACTGAAGGCTGCCGGGAAAAGCGTCCGACTTGATCGCGGCCTTTTGGGGCTCTGCTGCTGCCGCTGGATCTCATCGGTAGTTGAGCCTGTTCACAAGGAGGGGAAACACACAGGGACCAGAAGAGAATCTGCAATGAGAGGAGATACAAGAAGAGACTTCAAAACACATTTCCAAAGCTCAAATGTTTCAGACTCATCAAATGAAGCGATGAAAAGGGAATAATGTATCCCAGAGTGGTTTCACGTCTTTCAGTGATCAGTTTGAATCTGACGCTGAGAGCCAAGTAACAAATAAATCAAATCATACACCGTGCCACATGCACCACCGCCCCCTCTCTGGTACATATTTTCCAGCTTCTTATTCTTCCTTTTTTTGGGTTCTCACTCTCTTCAGCACACACATTAAATTACATGTTTCCCTCTAACCAGTTTTGGTTGGAGGGTAATGTTCCGTGACAGCACCCTCCGTGCAGCCTGTTTAAATGACTGTGGCTGTTTTCTGGTGAACAAACACTCAAGTGATCACCACAAAGGAACCACACATGATCCTGCGGTCAGGCCGGCTTCACCAGATGTTCACAAGCGATGTTGTTGTTTTAAAAGCTTATTCACATTGTGTTCGACATCAGAAGTTTATGGTGTCAGGTGACCAAATGAAACGCTACCTTTCTGTAAACTGGTGGATTTGATTAGAAACATTTTGGGGACACGAGTCAAAAGAATGTATGAAAAAGTTGTGTTTTTTTAGACAGTTCAGTGCAGACATGTCGGCTTGAGGTGAAAAAGAAGTCGATCAAGTCACGTTGAAAAATGACTCAGACAAAGTTCTTATCTAAAAGAAGAAGTCTTCAACTAAAGAGGATGTTACACCACACATTCACTACCACAGATACACTGAAAAAAGTGTAACATGCAGTTGTTCATTCAGGCCAGAGCATGTAAGCGGAGTGGAGCGGTGATAATTTCCGCTCCCCGCTTATGTGGGTGTTCGCTCCTTCACTCCACCGCTCAAAGTCATACCAGACCGCTCCGCTCAAAGACCGCTCTCCGCTCACTTAAAATTTCATTCGCTCCACACTCGCTCAAATTTAAAAGAGGGAGCAATTCCTGATGTTGCACCTATATGACCTGTCTGCTTGCTTTTCGAAATATTTTACAAACTTCATCTCTGAATGAATGACCTCTGATGTAGGCCTTGTAACCCTTGAAGGCACACGTGAGTCTGTGTGGACTTGTGCATGCTTAGACCCGTGGAGAGCGGTATCGGAATGGAACTGGAGAGAAACGGAACCATTGCTATGGCCTTTGGATTAAAACCCGCTCTGTGCTCCGACTATATTTTGCACGCTCCGCTCCCCGCACGCTCCGCTCCCCGCTCCACTCTCATGTCCTGATTCAAACTAATCGCTGCCATTTGAAACAAGATAAAATTATTGATTTGATTGTGAAACTCATTCTTTCAGTTCAGTTCAGTTCAGACAACTTTATTAGTCCCCGGGGGGCAATTCAGTTCAAGCAGTTCTGGCATAGAAAAACACAAACAACAACCATGACATAACAATGAGCAGCAAGGCGACAAACGGGAGTACACTAATATGCAGATCAGTACATATCCCCAGGGGGCCAAGGCACTTAGGCCACTGTCACATAATTGTGTGGAGTGGCACAACTAAATAACAGAGACCAAGAATAAGAGTAAAATAGTAATAAATAATAAGTGACACATTAAGTTACAGGGACACTGGGACACAAGTTTACAATGTTACACATAGTGGCTGCCACTGTCCACGTTCAAGAGCTTAATAGCAGATGGGATAAAAGAATTGGCATACCTATTTGTCCTCCTGATAGGTGCTTTAAAACGGCGGCCCGAAGGCATCGTCGTAAACTCAGAGGACAGGATGTGGCCATACTGGGAAATTATTCCTTTGGCTTTCTGAACCACCTGCCTCTCCCACAAAGACCCCAAGTCCCTCTGCTGGGTGCCAATTATTTTAGAGCAGACCTTTACAATGCTGCAGAGGCTGTTTTTGTCTCTTACAGTCAGGCCACCAAACCAGCAGATGAAGGAAAAAGTTAAAATGCTCTCGACAAAAGACTGATAAAACATACACAACATTTTGTTACAGACTTTAAAAGAGTTCAGCTTTCTTAGTAAGTGGATTCTCTGCTGGCCTCATTTGACAATGGACTCAATATTTTTGTCAAACTTCAGCTGTGAATTAAAAACAGTGCCTAAGTACTTATAAGTTTCAACAATTTCGACCTTATTCCCATGAATTGTACTTGCCTTAGGTTTTCCACCATTTGTTTTTTTAAATCAATGACAAGCTCTTTAGTTTTGTTCACGTTAAGATCGAGGAAATTTTCGTCACACCAGCTAACAAAGTCTGGCATTTAGAGACATCAAGTTTGATTTATACTGAACTAAATATATGTCCAAAGGACCCAAAACAAAGTTTTTGATTTCTCTCATTTGTTTTTTTTTCTTCATGACCTGCAGGTAATATTTTTAGAGTTCGAATGTGAATTGCGCATGCGCATTGCACACTGCACAGTCAGAGCACATGTCAAGTTCTTTTGACGCTTTTTGAGCGCTTTTGTTCCCGCGCTCTCAGTGTAACTAACACAAAAACTAAAGAAGGTTTTTGAACAACTCACGTTAGCTGCTGCATCTCCTGCGTGTCGCCGTCATGCCAGACAAAAAGTGTCGATCCCCGAGTGTGACCTGATAGGCAGGAGAGTAATGGTGAACCGCTCCTCAAGCGTGCCTGTCAGGTTAGAAAAATATTTAAAATAATAAGTGCTTTTTAACAATAATATAACCCTCTGCAGCAAATAACCTCCAAACCTCTGTTAACGTCTGTCAGTCAGTCACACTAAATAAACCAAACAAGGATGAACAAACTGAATATGTTGCATTAGATTCCATCTGTTTTATTTGTCTGGACAGATGTGAGTGTGTGAGTGTGCCAACTCATTTCACGTGATAACTACGGCCGTTTCTGGCATTGTTACTCCATACCAGCTCTGTGTAGCCCCCTATTTTAACTTGTTTTTGTGTGTTTTGGTTATGTGCTGTGGTCCAAGGTGGCAGTTCAGTCCCTGGTGGTCGTCCCCTTCACGAGTGTCCAGTGTGTGTGAGTGCAGTGTCACAGGTGTTTTAATTTATAGACTGTTCTACTTTTGGTTTGCCCCTGCCACCCTGTAAACTACAGCCCTGCTCTTTGATCTCTGCATCTGCAGTGTGCTTATTTTTTATGTGATAATATTATTATGGATGATGTGTGTGTGTGTGTGTGTGTGTGAACTTTTAAATATTTTTGCTGATTTACTCATGTGTTAAATAAAGTGTGCTCTCTTTAATTTGAAAACTGTTTCTTGCCCCGTGGTATCATCGCACCTGTGTGACCTTATTCATTGAAAGTTAGCCCAGAATTTCCGGGTTGTGAAATTACCCCAGGTGGCGTTGTTGCAACACCGTAACTCCCTTTCCACCACGCCGCATCTGTAAAGCTCTTCAACTCGTGGGATCATTTGTGGTTTCTTCTCTCGAGTGTTTATTCACCAGAGAACAGCCAGATGAATCCGTTGTACATTAAGATAGAGAGCAGTGTGATGCACAGAGGCTGATATGGTGGAAAAGTCCTCTGACCAAAAACTGCTCAGAGTGAAAAGTGTGATGTGACGCTGTGAGCTTGTCCAAAGTGACTCACAGTAATTCATCTAAACATTCAGACTCTGATGGAGGAGGCTGCAATGAACAGGAACAATATGTGTTTAAAACAAAGATTTATTTACAGCAGTGCATTGAAGAGCAGATGAGGAGAAATCATAAGACGAGACATTTGACCTCCAAAGAGCCCGTGCTCTCAGTGTAACTAACACATCAGTCCAGTCACTCACTGACACTTCAGAGGCTCTGACAATGTCCAGCTGGGTCGCTGTCTCCTCACAGGTTAACTCGACACAACCTGTTGAAGTTTGGTTCCCGTGCTGTGATTAGTTCCCTCGACAGAATGACATGGCAGCCACATCAGTCACACATATTCTTACAAATATTCCTCACATCCACATCCTAAACAACAGATCCACTGATTCTGTGTCTTCTCTAGTCCTGCAGTGGAAACACAAAGTGTGCTGTTCATATAGAGACACATTCTTGTCTGTAATGACAAATCAATCTGTGCTTGTTGTGTTTGATCACTAATCACAGCTATTCTAGTGCAAAAAGGTGTGAAAGAAAGTGTTGAGAAAATGATGAAAGGGAAAAATCTCCTCAAAGGATTTCAAGAAATCTTCAACTATCAGAGGAAGTTTTGAGCTGAATGAGGATGTCACACCACAAATTCACTTTCACAGATGCAGGTCCTCTGTGACAGATAAGATTAACTAGTGCTTCAGTTCTGTGATCAGCCCTTCAGGAGGCGACATTGAGTCAAAAATGAGTGAGAGGAGAATAACAATCCCAGCACGACAAGCCTCGCCCCCCTTTTCCCATTCATAACTCTGCACAGTCAGTCAGTCAGTGATCAGAGCTGTTGCTTCTTCCACAGAGGACAGAAATGGATTCTCTCCTTCTCTTCTCTCTTTTCAGCCTGATCTCAAGTATTTCAGGTGTCTTTGTCATTCTAGGAGACACTTTTGAGTTTACAAAAACTGCAAGCTGCCAGAAAAAGGGAGCCGAGCTGTGGCACCCACTGGACTCTTCACGTACTGTTCTGGTGGCTCGATGGGACGGTGTTTGGATGCCGGGTCCGGGCTACGAGGACAGGATCGACCTGAACGCGTCGGTGGTCTTGAAGAACATAAACTTCAACGACAACGGGCTGTTCGAGTTGAGCTGTGAGGGGACACTGACCCAGCTGGACGTTGTCAGAGCCTCTGAAGTGTCAGTGAGTGCAGGTGGAGCTGTCAGCTTCCAGTTCGACTACGTCACCTCAGGAGCGCAGGGGAAGTTCAGGCTGGTCAGAAACGGGGAGACAGTGTGTGAGCTTGACCTGTCCTCCGGGACCATCACATATGGGACCGGCTCTGAGGAGAGACTCTCTCTGCCCTCTGATTGGAGGAGACGCGGAGACCTGACTCCGACCCTGCAGCGGGTGAAGCCGGAGGACCAGGGTGATTACTTGGCATATGTGGAAGAAAAGATGGAAAGCGAAAAGGTCTCTCTGCCTGGAGGATCAAGGTCCTGGATCAAGACCCGGATCAGACCACCGCCACACCTGTAAGCCTCCTTTATTATAAAGAGAATAAAGCTGCAACACTGAAGCTTCTGCAGCTGATAAAAGAGCACACGTAGTACAAAACATGCTCCATGTCAGTGTCAGCTCTGGATGTGATGTTGTGTTTGTTTCCTCTCTGTGGCTGATCAGGGAACTGAAAATGAGACGACGGACACTCAGACACACCTGGACCCACCTCTGAATGTAAGTCTTACCGCTCACTCTCTGCAGGGAGACGCGCGTAATTACACACACGGTTCCAGAGACATTTGTGCAGTTAAAGAAGACGAATGTATGAAAACGTGTTCCATCAAGGGTGACTGCTGTGTGCGCGAGGCTGAGAGAGAGAGCTGGGCGCGCGGGGTTGAGAGAGAGAGAGAGAGAGAGGCCGAGCGCGCGAGGATGAGAGAGAGAGAGAGAGAGAGAGAGAGGCTGTGCGCGCGGGGTTGAGAGAGAGAGAGAGGTTGGGCGAAAGAGGTTGTCTGCCGCAGGGCATCATGGGTTGTAGGTGTGTCAGGTAGCAGCTCCGTTATGTTAACAGAGCAGTTCACCTGTCAAACCTGACCTGCAGTTATTAACAGATGAGGGAAATCTGACACAAAGAAAGGCCGCTCAGTCGACCTGCAGAACTTGCTTTAGGATTCTCACATTTTTAAGTTTCCCTCTGTATCAGCGTGATTCAGTAACAGCTGTCCACACATCCAGGGGTACAATAGTAACAGGAAGAGCTCAGAGATAATTCGGCATCATTTTACTGCTGCACATGTGCTGAAATCATCAACAAATGTGGGGAACAAACTGAATCCCTCCCAGTACTACAGGATGTTTCATTACATGATCCCAACACATGTGTTCTGTCAGAGAGCTGCACCATGTTCAACATGCTCCATGTCAGAGTCATGGTGTCCCACCAGCTCTGAATGTGATGTTCTGTTTGTTTCGTCTCTGTGGCTGATCAGGGAACCACTGGAGAAAGGATGGAGACTTGGACCACTGTCATCATTACAGCAGCTGTGACGTCTGTGCTTTGGGCTCTTCTTTGCCTCTTTTTAGTTTGGTGGCTGAAGTTCCGCACACCAGATGTGTCACCTGGACCTGATGGTGGAGAACTGGACCTGGGACTTCTGACCAATGGGAATCCTGCTGGGCCTCAAACCAACGGGGGTCCTCAAGTCCAGAATTTGATTCCATAAACAAAAAAACAAACGGAATCAACAGCCAACACTTAAATCTATCAAATGCTGACTGCATTTTGATATCGTGCCCAGATATGATGAACTTTTGGCCCAGAATAATTGACATGTTACAAAAAGATTATGATGTAATAATAACTCCAAACCTGCCAGTGTGGCATTTATCTTTCCTGCTTCTGTGTAATTTCTTGTCTGAGGTGGATCAAGGTGTTCAGGTTTCTGACCAATGCGAAGAAGTAGTTGTCAGTGTGTTCACCTGCTGGAGCTCACAGGTGTGTGTGTGTGTGTGTGAGACACACAATAGACTTGACATTGAGGCTCACAGCTCCATCACAGTGAATAATCTTTACTGTTCCTTAATTAATCTGAAAAAACATGTTTGTTTGAGCCTTTTTATAGCATCATTGTCAGTAACGTTCATGATCTGTAACCTGAAATGCTGCGCTGCAACATCTTTGGATAAATAAATATGACAACACTTCCTGCTGGCTGGAAAATCCTGTTATCTGCTGTATGAATCACACCGGCACACCTGTTATCTGCTTCTGTGTGTGATGTTGAATGTTGATATGGCTATGTGGTATATTTTAGGACTTAATTTGTAACTTTTAAAGTTTGTGACTTCCTGTAAAATCTTTATAAAATCTTTAAAATGTTGATAACTCGTCCTGCACTCATGTTTCTGCAACATTGACCTGAAGACAAACCTTTGTATTTACAGTATCTGTCTGAGAATCAAAAGTCATCTAAGAACCTCATCAGTTCATCTGTATTTCCATCTTTAGCCCATAATTCTATGTGTTCCAACAATAAGTCATCCCACAACACATCAGGTGTAATCATGACACGTTATCAGGAGCTGCTGCCTCTTCTGGGCCTTCAGCTGAAATCCTCAGTATGTCTGCTGCTGACCAACAAGAGGACGTATTAACTCGTCACAGAACACGTGATGACGACATTCTCACCTCTCAGGAGTCGTTACAGCAAAGAAAACACAGAGCTACAGTTGTACTGCTGTGAGGTTTGCTGAGGGTTACAGCTCCAGCTGTGCTTTATGTTTTAATTATGATACTTGACATGCAAATATACAGGATTTGGATGCAAATACAGGCAGAGCAGAAAAAGGTTAGGTGGTGATAAGAACGTTGTGAATCCTTGGAGAGATCACTCTCACTGTTGAACGATGATGGAAACCAAACTAGCAAAACGTGCCCTTCAACTCTGCAGATGATTGTTAAAAGGAAATTGTTAATAAAAGAACATAAACTTCTACTCATGTTACGTTCTGAACTGGCCTTTCTTTGCATTTGTTTTCTTTGTGTCAGGGCTCACTGATGAGGTGGACTTTACCTGGAGTTGTTGGTCACAGCAGCATTAAATCTGCTGCTCGGATGAACGGCGCGGTGGTCATCTTTGTGGATGATACTTAAAAAGTAAACAAAGTGATCGAGACCGGCATTGTTGTTAACGATTTGTATCAGTGTCTCCTCTCAATACACCTGTTAAACGATGAGTCATCATGTCTAACATCCCGCTGTTTATCAGTGATGATGTGTTGCTGAGGGAACTGTCGAGAAGCGGGAAGATAGTTTCTCCCATCAGGAAGCTGCCTGTTGAAACACGCTGTTTCACACAGGCGGCAGTTTCGAGTGATCCTCAGTAAGAAAGATGATGAACTCAGTCTGGTGTTTCACCTGAAGGCAGATGACTTGGAATATATTGTGTTTGGGGCTTGCAACAAAAAAGACACAGCAGAGACAGGAAAACAGTGAGGCTGGAAAAAGATAAAAGGAGTGAAGCAGCTGTCAGTCAGAAAGAGGACGAGATAAGCACCAACAGCGAGAAAACAGAAGGAGAGCAGACTGTGGTGAACAGTGCAGACAGAGCGGCACAGTGAGGGACAGTGATGAAGACCTGATGGTGGAGGAAGATAACGTGTTTAAAGTCCCTGTTCTCAAAAGGAAACAAGAGTGGTTCTCAGGCCAAAAAGTGACCAGTAACCAGGAGCAGGGAGGGTCAGCAGGAGGAGCAGCCAGAGTCTGAGACTGGTATGGAGGAAGTGGGGGAGGGAGAGGAGGAGGAAGTGGAGGAGGAAGAGGAGCAGGAAGTGGAGGAGGGAGAGGAGGAGGAAGTGGAGGAGGAAGAGGAGGAGGAAGAGGTCTGTGCTGAAGACAGCCAGCCTCAGACCGACTCACAACTGTCTGCTGAATCACAGCAGCAGGAAAAACATTACGAAGTGGAACAGATAATAAAAACGTTCCTGCAAACAACAAAAAACATGAAAAAAGTTCAAGTTGAAGAATATTTTGCAGACAAAGAATTGTTTTTTTTTTTCTTTCTGCAGTGAAGAAACACATTCTGTGTGTTGAGAAAATGATGAAATGAAAAAAAATCTTCTCAAAGTATTTCAGGAACTCTGATAGGGAGTTTTCCCACTTACAGAGGAAGTCTTGGACTAAATGAGGATGTTACACTCCCACAGATTCACATTCACTTCCGCAGATAGACCCACTCTGCAGGTCATCCCTGACGGATATGATTCACTGCTGCTTCAGTTCTGTCTGATTTCCTCTGGGCAAACTTTTTCACACTCTCAAGACCTCAGGTGTGTTCATGTCACATCTCTGTACTCTTCAAACACCTGTTCTGGTTGCCACCAACATGGCTGGAGGACAGAAAACATCTGTGTTTTTCTCTCTACAAGCAGAGATCGAGTTGTTCTGAGGTGTCTTGTAAGAAACACTGAGAGCTGCTCTGAGTCTAGAGAGGAAGAGGCTCAGCTGAGAGAGAGAGGCCGGCTCGGGCTTTCATGAGACTGTGGTGATATGGCGGTGGTGGTTAACACTGGGCTACCCACTGATTTTTCAGACACTGATAGAGATAGTGATCTTATCTAAACACCACTTAGCCGCTAAGTATATTACACAGCCACATGTTTATTATTCTGTCAGCAAATACATGTCACAGTGTGAAACACAAAGCATGAAGCCGAAACTGATACACGGAGCAGAACAACACACAAGCAACAGCTAATCACTAAAAATCAAAAACAGTAGCCTGAAGTGACTCGTGTCTCTTTGACTCTTGGCCTTCTCTAGTGATCACCTTCCTCCTGGATTTCCTCAGGCCCACAATGACCCAGCCTCCCACACCTCTGCCACCAGCCTCAGCCTGGACTCCCAGTGGCCGGTCCGCCCTCGAGGCAGAGTACATGACTGTCAGATCTGAGATGAAACTTCTGGTCTGGTTCTAGTCTGGTTGTTTCCTGTGTTGGCTCATTGGATTCATGCAGAGGGACACAGTTCTTCACATGTGATGTTGTCTTCTTGTCTTCTTGTATTACAGGAGACAGTGTTAGTTTGACCCGTGTTGTTTTTTGTCACATAACAGATAACAGCACTTGGTGTTTCCTCGGTCTGATTCATACAGCAGATTTCAGAGGTTGGCAGAAGTGTGCATCATGACACACAGGCACACGCACGCGCACGCGTGCGCGCACACACACACACACACACACACACACACACACACAAACATACTCAGTCTTACCATGAACAGAAAGGATAAATAAGAAATGAATAAACCTCTTGAACTCACTCAGCATCTATCTCGTCAGGCTTCAGTCAGAAACACAACTTAACATGCAGCAGCAACAACACATATCTAACAAACCAGATGACCTCTACACTTCACTCAGGGCCTCTAACACAGACACACAAACACTCAACCACATGTACCTCACCTCATGGACACTCAGGTCCTGGACCAGCCCCACATGTTAGGACCAGGACCTCAGGGACCCCCTGGAGCATCCATCCAGGAAAGAGGAGAATAAGACTGAAGCAGGTGAAGAGAAAGAACAAGGTTTGTGTGCTTCCCTGTGATGGCCCTCAGTAAACATCATGTTTCATTAGGATGACTGAGACAGTGTGTTGGTGGAGCAGGAGCTCAGTGAATAATTGTGGGCTGGAACTTCTCTTCCTGCACATCACAGGTAGCGAGAGCCTTCAGCAGTGTGTCAGCAGCTTGACTCTAGACTCAGAGCTGCTCTCAGTGTTTTGAACGAGACACCTCAGAACAACTCAATCTCTGTTTGTAGAGAGAAAACACAGATGTTTTCTGTTGGTGGTGACCAGAACAGGTGTTTAAAGCCCAAACCTGATGGATGTCTGCCTAAAACTAAACCAGAGCACGAGTACAGAGATGTGACATAAAGAAACCTGAAGGCTGCATGTATCTGTGGTTCTGCAGAGACGTACTTTCCCATCAGCAGAGGAACTATAGCTGTCATGTAGCCTCAGGGTTTGGACACAAGGAGCGTTTCCAGTGAACACACCCTGCCTGGTGGGAAACAGGAAAAGAAGAATTTAGCAGTGCTGCTTCACCGTGACACAACAGAAAATCAATGCAGATCTCTGCAGGAGAAAGGAAGTCAGTTACCACAGAAAAAAGAGGATGAAATACAGAGACATCAGACAGAACTGAAGAACTATCTGTGGTCGTTAATGTGTGGTGTCACATCCTCTTTAGTTGAAGACTTCCTCTCTGAAATAAGTAAAATTCTTTTTTTAAATGTCATGTTTCTGTTTTTAAAATATTATTGCAAACGGCAGCTGGAATTCCTCTTGTGTGTGATAAAGATGTTGCTCAAGCTGCAAGTGAAGACTCACAGCAGTCACAACATTGTGGAACAAAGTGAGATGTGTTGAGGTCATCAGTCTACCTTCGGATCCTGCAGGATGAAAACCACAAGCAGAGTGGAACAATAGCTGGAGCATGAATCATCAGCAGAGCAACTAACGGCCGTCCACTGAGGCTGTCATGAAGCCTCAGGGTGTGTTTCTGGGTGAGAGAGGGAGGAGGTTGTGGTTGTGGTTGTGGTTGTGTGCATCTGAACGGCAGCATGCCTGCGTTCCCATATTTCCTTTTTCAAAAATTTGTATCAGATTTTATCCCCCTTTCTCCCAATTTGGTAGCCAATGACACCCAACTTATTTTAAAGCAATGGTCTACAGATGGAAAGCAGCTTTTAGCTAAATCTGGCGCCCATCTCTTTGTTTATTACAAACATTTAATGTAAGTGCACACTGTCCTTTTAGACAAACAAACTTAACTAAGTAGCACAGAGGCCTCGCATTGACTAGCTTCCACTAGCTTTCATTTTGAAAATGTCCTAGAAATGTCGGACACCCCGTCTGGGTGAGAGAGGAGGGAGGTTGTGGTTGTGTGTTCTGATGGTGCTGATGTCTGATAAGTTATAAACTCCACATCCTGTGTTCACCTGATGTTCCACCTGGGCCCTCAAGTCATATTGTGACTTTGAAAGTAACCGGGCCTCTCTCCAACCACCCTGTTGGTCTCACCCTTCAGGCAGCGTGTTACTAGCAGACACAAACGTTGATGTAAAGATGTTTTTCTAAAGGCGTGTCACAAATACAACTGCAGAGACAACGAGCCAAGAGGCAGAAACATCCACATCTGCAGCTCCTGTGTGTCTGTATCAGTCCACAGGCTGACCACAGTGAACCGCGGCTGGAACTCCTCTGGTGTGTGATCATGATGCTCGAGCTGCAAGTGAAAGTCTCTCAGAGCGAGCTGTGACTCATATCAGTTGTGTGGATGTGTGTCAGCAGGGTGTGTGTGTTTGTTTTCATTCAGACACACACACGCTGCTGATACAAGGTAAAGAGCTCACCTGACCTCTGACCTCTGTGCTGTGTTGGGAATCATTCAGATCACAAACTGAGGGTTAAAACAATCAATACAGCAGGAAATACAGATGTGTTCTACTGGAAATCTCCCTTCTTTCATTAAGTTCTTTGCCACAAACCACAAGATTACACAGAAGAAGCAGAAAACACAACCTCCTTGGAGGAGAGAACAAGCTGAGAAACCACACTCCTCTCATGTTCTGCTGTCTGTGTGTGTGTGTAAGCAGCCAATTACTCTTTAACTGCAACCAAATCTACCCTCGGGTACAAATAAAGTTACCTTACCATACCTTTATTCCACTCTTCTGTGATTTCTCAGCAGGTTTGAGAATATTTGTTCATGGTAGAGACAATGATGAAATGTTCAAAACACTTTGGATGATAATGTCCAACAAGGACAATCAACATAAAATTGCAAATGCTTACTGTATGTCAGACATGAAGTCATATCAAGGTACACGTGTTGGACTGTAGTTTCATCTGCAGAGTTGAAGGGCAGGTTTTGCAAGAGTTGTTGCCATCATCACCCAACAGTGATCGAGGTGTAGCTCAGGAAAACCCCCTGATCCGGCTGAGAACTCCTAAACACTCCCAGCTGTTGTTGTCCTGTTTCAAAGTGGCTAATAGGATGTTATTTGTTTTGGCATAGTTACGTGTTAGGTGTAAACACAGACCTGTAAAAAAACATCTCCAAGGATTCACTATGTTCTTATCATCAACTTCTGTTTTTTTCTGCTCGGCCTGTATTTCCATCTAAATTTGCATATTTGCATGTTAAGAATAATATTTACTCCTTTGTCTCAGACCTTTAAAACAAACTGCCCCCTGAGTCTCTCTCTCTCTGTCCTGTGTGTGGAGCAGCAGGAGCTCAGTGAACACAGTTGGCTATGACTTCCCTTCCTGAACACCACAGACTGTTACATGTGGCTGTACTGTGCTTTCTCTGTCTCTCTCCATCTGCCTGTTCTATGGTGTTAGTTTGTCAGCAGTGGTGTGCACAGGGGGGAGGGGGGCAGGTCACGGTCGCCCCCCCTCGTAGCCCATTTGTTGAAAAACGCGCGCTAAAGTGCCCTCTTGGGAGCCAAAACGTGTGCTTAAGTGCCCTCTTGGTTGGCAAAACACACTTAACGGCCCCCTTGGCTGGTTAAAACTTGATAAACTGCCCTCTTGGGTGGCAAAACAAGTGCTAAAGTGCCCTCTTGGGAGCCAAAACAAGTGCTAAAGTCCCCTCTTGGAAGCCAAAACGCGTGCTAAAGTGCCCTCTTGGGAGCCAAAACACATGCACTAAAGTGCACTCTTTGGAGCCAAAATGCGTGCTAAAGTGCCCTCTTGGGAGCCAAATGTGTGCTAAAGTGCCCTCTTGGTTGGCAAAACACACTTAACTGCCCCCTTGGCTGGTTAAAACATGATAAACTGCCCTCTTGGGAGCCAAATCACATGTGCTAAAGTGCCCACTTGGGAGCCAAAATGCATGCTAAAGTGTCCTCTTGGGAGCAAAAATGCACCCTAAAGTGCCCTCTTCAGTGGCGAGAACACGCTGTATCTTCGCCCCTGCCCTTCAAAAAGTCTGTGCACGCCACTGTTTGTCAGTAGTTTAGTCAAGAGATCCTAGTAGTTTTTTGGTTTTTTTTGGCAGTATTTGGCCTGAGCTGCTCTTGGCCTGATGCTGAGGCCTCAGACTGTTGGCTTCCCCTTCAGGCAGTGTGTTAAGGAAACACATGTTAAGTAACTGAACCTTGGCTGGAGTTCCTCTTGTGTGTGATTATGACGTTGCACGAGCTCCAAGTGAAAACTTTTGAGAGCGCCGTCACTCTCAGCAGCTGTGTGGAACAGGAAGTGATTTATTTACACTGTGCAGCAGCATGACAGGAGGTCACAGGAAGGATTAGCACAGGTGAGAGCAGTACTTCACCTCAGTGCTGCTACTTGACTCTGTCTGTTTGCACATGATCACTTGGAAGATATTAACAAGCTAAAGAACACACAGTGAAGTGTTTGTTCACATCACAGCCGAGCTGAGCCCGGGAGGTAAATTCCCTCGACTGCTGCAGGGTCAGCTGACAGTGCACACAAAAGACAGATGTTGGCAGATGTTGGTGGGTTTCTTTGTCCAGCATAAAACTCCACACAAATGGCGCTTCTGTAACAATTATCCTGTGAATACAAGTAGCTGCAGGCGTGTGTCTGCTGAAGCCTCTGCTATTATTTACACGTGTAGCATTGTGTGTCTGGTCTCACTGACGGATCAACAGATTATCTGAGCGCTAGGAAAACATCAGTCAGTGCAGAACATAACGTGTTGATATCAGGACAGTAAAGATGTGTCTGTAAAACAAGTGTGGAACTCAGTGTCAGAACTCTGGAATTAAACGAGCTGCAGACTTTCACACCAGAACGACCTTTTACTGACAGAGACCATATAATAATATTAATGAGGTAATAATTCACATTTGTTTTACCCATACCTGAATAAACAAGCTGTTCTCAGAGGAAAATGAGATTCCCAGGACACTGTTTGAAGCTAGAAAAGGTGGCAGGGTCCGCCACATATGAACAAAGTCAGACAGTAAATGAAACTGTGCTGCAGGACAGTCGTGTTGGGGAGCAGAAACACTTATAAAGATATCATATATATCATCAACATGTCAGGGTGTAACCAGTCATACAGGATGTGGTGCTCACTGTGAATGAGCTGAACAGTTTGATTAAAAAAAAAATGGTTTGAAAAAGCTTTACTGCTCCTTAATTCCTCTGGAGAACATCTTTGTTTGAGCCTTTTTTATAGCATCAGTGTACATGAAGTTCGCCTGTAAACCTGGAATGCTGCACTGCAAAATCTGTGGATAAATAAATATGACAACACTTCCTGCTGACCGGAAAAACCCGTTATCTGCCTTCTCTCCCTCCCTCTCTCTGTGTGTGTGTGTTTGTGTGTGTACAGGTCCGCCCTCTGAATTTGCATAGCTACTGTAGATGCTGGGTGCGTGTGTGCAGAGGTAACCGATCAGAGCACAGTAAGCAATGTGCCAGCAGTCTAGAGGTTTATAACCTGACTGTGTGTTCAGAGGTCTACTGGTGTTAATAAGCGAGAGGAGAAAGATGAAGAAAACCTGAGAAACCATATGTAGAGAAGGAGTTGGTGTAAAAGGAGGACGTGACACAAACACACACACTCACCAACAGACTGACAGTACAAACAGAACCAGATCAGCATCATCAGAGCTCCTGTGCTGAGACAGAGGAAGATGTGTCAGTAATGGAAGACAACATGGATCCTGGTTTTGATCCTGACCTTTATGAGACTGACCAGTCAACAGATGAAGAGGCTCCAGAGGAAGAGGCACATGGAGAAGAGGCACCTGAGGTGACATTCCAGTCCAAGGTTGGCAACTTGCTCTGGTATTCTTCCTCCCAGTACAGAGGAGGCAGAGAAAGAGTGGAAAACATTGTAAGGATGACGCCAGGGCCAACGAGATACGCAATATCTTGTGTGGATGACATGAAGTCCAGCTTCCAACTCTGTTTATCAGAGTCCATGGAGGAAATTATACTGGACATGACAAACCTGGAGGGGAAGCGTGTGTTTGGGGACACATGGAGAGCACTGGACCAGGTATAGACCTCTAAGCCTACATGGGTCTGTTGACTCTGGTTGGCATATGATGCATATGTGGTGTGGATGGCCATCGACCCGGTATGGAATCGGGGGAAATGCTTCAAGAGGCAACTCCTCATGGCAGAGCTTGGGAAAGCTTTAGTGACTCCTCTCATTCAACGGCGACAGCACCTTCCCTGCACACCAGCCTCTGCCGGTCCGGTTAGGAGTCTACAAGCCCCAGCTGCTGTCCCCCAACAAGGACAGTGGCAAAAGAGGAAGAGATGCCAGCTCTCTGCCCCAAGAGACAATAAAACAAGTTAGCTACAAATGTGATGCCTATGTTTGCAAGGCACACACACACACACACACACACACACACAGACGACTATTTATTTAGTTTTTTTCTGACGTTCTGTGAATTTGGTCTCTGTTTTGATTATTGTTATAATTTTCAGTGTCTATTCTTTGTATATTTACTGCAGTAATGCATGTTCACAACAAGGGGACAACCGGGAACACCAAAGTAAGGGGGGAGAAACGAACATAATACAAGGGTTAAGTTCTTGGCCACAAACCACAAGATTACACGCTTCAAATTGCCTGAGTCACTGTGAATTCTCTCCAGACAATCTATACAGCAGGAAATACAGATGTGTTCTACTGGAAATCTCCCTACTTTCATTAAGTACTAACCACAGAAGATTACACACCGTCAACTCTCCTGATGACTCTCTGTGAATTCTCTCCAGACATCTATCTGCTCTCTCGACACATGTAGTGCAGTCAGACTGAGGACTGAGGAGCTGCAGAGTAAACTTCTCCAACTTTCCTTCCACCTTATTTCTTTTTCCTCTTTGCAAATGTAACATATTAACTGGCCACTTAAAGCTCCAAACCACCTTCACCTAGTCCTTATGATTTGGGTTTCCTGTGTACCGACCTATTTTGGCAAATAAACCTTGATTTTTAAGTAAAGCCCTGAATTGTCAACTGTCTCTGAGTCATGCTTACTGTGTTCAGTCTGTGTTTGAGGGCCTTGCGGTTTTGGTGTGATCCACTCTCAGTGGAGTCAGTGATCGTGATCTGTTTACGCTGTGTTGACCTACCCGGCACTCTCATAAATGGACTGTACTCCTACATTCGTACTCACTGATGAAGGCCGGGTGGCTGCTGATACGTTGTGTATCAGCAGCTAGAGGTGCAACTACAGCGTCACATTCCACACTTGTGGAGCGGCTGTGTTTGGACTGAGACTGAGTTTGGTTTGCATGTAAACAAACGTGGGTACATCACGGTAACATTAAGTTGGGGCGATCCTTCTATTTTCATCTGTGCCTCAGCAGCAGCCGTGTTTGTTTGATGTAAAAACAAAGTCAGATTGATTTATTGCACATTGAGCGAGAGAATATCTGGACGCACTGATGGTCTTGTGGGAGATAATCCCTCCTGTCAACATCTGTAGCTCTAGAGCTGCTGACTGTCTCTCGTGGAGAGAGAGAAGCCTTTCTGCAGGAGAGTAAAGCTCTAATCAGATTCATGTCTGTGTGTGAACACGACGTCAGGGGTATGATTAGGTGAAGCAGGGACACATGCAAGCAATTAAATGAAACAGACATTTTCTGTGAAAGTGTTTCTCTCTTGAACACTGGAGTCGTCTCGGAAGGTAGAAGGACAGTGACGGACCAGAGAGGAAATACATGTTGAAGTTGATCAGTTTAAGCTGAGACTCAGGGGGAGTTCCACCTTTGTGGTCTGATGTGACTCAGGCTTCATTCACAACCTACAGCTAGACGTCCTCGAAAACACATCGAAAGTCTGTTCTGGGCAGGGAACGGGGGTTGTGGTTCACACAGGAAGTGAAAGCACGCTCTAGATTAGCATTTTGTTTTCATGTATACAAAGAGAAGAATATCTGAAACCAAAACAGGTGTTTTTTAAAACAAACCTGTCGTTTTTCTGCCCAAACCAAACCAGAGAGAACAGCGATGTGACAGAGACTCAAAGTAGCAACACAAAGAAATGTAAAGTCTTTTTTCACTGGTGGTTTTGCAGAGACGTACTCTGCCGACATTCGATCTGGTGATCTGGTGAAGAAGACCACCTCTTCAGTGTCTGTGGAGAACAGTCGTCCCACCATGTCATCAGAGGAAAACAACCTTCAACCTGTTATTTCAAATGCAGTACGAGAATACGTGGGTGAATGTGAAACTGAAACACAGACTCACAGAATCACAGAACCCAAATTATTCATTGACCACAATGTTCCCCCAAGTGTAAAGTTCATATAAAATATCCTTAAAGGTGCACAAGACATTTTGAATCCTCCTCGATTGATTTTCAGGCTTAAACAAACTCCATCATCAAAATGTCTTCATATGAAAGTGACCCATCTTTCTAGCTTCAAACAGCGAGGAGGGCTTGAGAATAATACATATTTCACAGTTTGTATCGTTGTCTTATAAATACTGTAAATAACACCTTTCTGAGGACGTTCCCACACTCCACAAAGCCGGTCAGGGAAGTGGCGAGCATCGGCTGCTTTAAAGTGGAGAGGCAGCTTTTGTGCCTCCGTCTAGGAACACAACACACACACACACACACACACACACACACATACACACACACACACACACACACACATTAATGACGCCAACACACTCACTGTACAGGCCCGGGGCAGTTTGTTTTAGTGGTGTGAGACAAAGGAGGACAAGTTTAGCCTTTTTTTTCTCTCTCTCTCTCCTTCCCCCATACGACCATCTTGTTGCTTCCCGAACTGACTCCACCACACCCAGCCTGCCAGCTGCACGTCCACCACCAGAGTCTTATAAGGTCGGGGGACAAGGGGGCATGTGAGGCCTGAGCTGTCCTCTGGGCCCGGGTGAACTGGTCTGACCTGGTTCTTATTAAGCAACACATAACTAATGTGTCCAACAAAGATGTTTGTAGATGAAGCTGCTCACATTCCAGAGGTTTCTAACGCCTGTTAGTCAGTGAATCTGATAAAATACACACAGTGTTCACTTTCTCATGATTCAGGACTAATAAGTCAGTAGTCACCTACTCCTGTTTCTGATGTACCCACACATAATAATGTGGAACGAGGACGATCGACATAAACTCAGGAATTCACAGTGTGTTTGAAATGAAGTCACATCAAGGTACATGTTGGACTGTGGTTTGAGCCTGTATGTTGTCAGAGGTGAACTCAACATACAAGTATATATGAATGACTGTGTCACGGCTGCACATCATCTGTTTACATTGAGCCATGACTTTTGTGTTGTCACCATGGAAACAGGATGACAACAACAACAGAGCTGCATCTGACAAAGACAGAAACTGTGCCAGCTAATGTTCAGCACACATGGCTCTTTAAAGAGCCACTGGAGAGCTGACATGTGACAACACGACCGTGTTTTAATGGTCACGAGAGAACGATTATTATGAAATCATTGTTCATGTCTCTCATGTAAACATTTGAGTTTGTTTTTTTTATCACTGAGCTCCGACACAAAGAAAAACACATTCAAAGAAAGACCAGCTCAGAACGTTACATGTGAAGAGGTTTATGTGGTTTTATCATCAATTTCCTTTTAACATTCATCCGCAGACTTGAAGGGCAGGTTTGGTAGTTTCGTTGCCATCATTGCCATAAAGTGATCGAGGTGTAGCTCAGGAAAAACCCCTGATCCGACTAAGAACTCCTAAACACTCCCAGCTTTTATTGTCCTGTTTAAAGTGGCTAATAGGATGTTATTTGTTTTGGCATACTTACATGTCTGGTGTAAACACAGGCAGTCGGCCGAGGAGAGAGGAAGCGTCTTACCTCACATCCCCTCTCTTTCAAAACAAATAATAAACAAAACAAACAAACAACCCACTCCTCAGCGGGCAGACTTCCTCCCAAGGGTCTGGAAGTTGCCCAGACCAGGAAGTGGCAAAAAAGTTTAGATTTGCAACGGGTCAGCAGCTACCTTTGGGTTCGGCAGCGGCCCAAGGTACAATCTAAACAAATAAATAAATCAATCAATAAACAAAAAGAACAGCAACAACAACAACAACAACAACAACAACAACAACAGATAAGACTATACAAAAAAGGGGGTGGGGGGCCTTTTCACTACCCCCATCACCTGTCTCCCGCTGGGGCTACCAACTGGGCTACTGGGAGCCGGCTAGGGGGCCCCTTCGCTTGCCTTCCTGATACCCCGGTTCAACTTCACCCCTCACTGCAATATATAATCATCGACATAATATCATTTATTTATTATAATCCCAACAATTAATCTAGTCATTGTCATGATATATTGCTTGCATTAGGTTGTGTTCACATATGTTATGTTTACATATATATTATGTCATTATCCTGTGTTACAGCATAATATATTACATTACATATTTGCCCTGTATTACATTATCATACCTCACACTATCTCTTCAGACTATATCAGGTTATAACATACTGCATTTCTTCTTATAATATCTCATATTACAATATACTGTCTTATCTTATCTCAATTATCTAAATACATTATATAAGGTTATATTATATAACACTGTACTACGTCAATATATCTCATATCATGTTGCATACTAATACTACTTATTTATCTATTTTTTGTTCCTTCAGTTTTACTTTCCTCCTCCTTCTCTTTTCTTATCTATACTTTATTTTACTTACTTATTTTTATTGTATCATCAATCTATACCTACATACGTTTATAATACCATACTATCTGCCTCTCAGCCTCTAGCACGCATGCACACTCACTCACACACAGACACGCACACACACACACACACACACCTATAATACCTCTATACATATCATAATAGAGGATAGAGAGGAAGCGCCCGGATAGAGAGGAAGCGTCTAGATAGAGAGGAAGCGTCTAGATAGAGAGGAAGCGCCCGGATAGAGAGGAAGCGTCTAGATAGAGAGGAAGCGTCTAGATAGAGAGGAAGCGCCCGGATAGAGAGGAAGCGCCCGGATAGAGAGGAATCGCCTAGATAGAGAGGAAGCGCCTAGATAGAGAGGAAGCGCCTAGATAGAGAGGAAGCGCCTAGATAGAGAGGAAGCGCCCGGATAGAGAGGAAGCGCCTAGATAGAGAGGAAGCGCCTAGATAGAGAGGAAGCGCCCGGATAGAGAGGAATCGTCTAGATAGAGAGGAAGCGCCTAGATAGAGAGGAAGCGCCCAGATAGAGAGGAAGCGTCTAGATAGAGAGGAAGCGTCCAGATAGAGAGGAAGCGCCCGGATAGAGAGGAAGCGCCCGGATAGAGGGGAAGCGTCCAGATAGAGAGGAAGCGCCCGGATAGAGAGGATGCGCCCGGATAGAGGGGAAGCGTCTAGATAGAGAGGAAGCACCCGGATAGAGAGGAAGCGCCTAGATAGATAGATAGATAGATAGATATATGTTAAACACACCACACTGCATGCAAGGAGGGGTTCATATCCCATGACTGCTCCCTCCAGGCCGTCCCACTGCCTAAATCAAAACAAAAGACAGAAAATACAATGAGATTCAGTTGGTTCAGCCAACAGCATAAAGAGACAATATTCAACCATCTACAAATGATGATTTCAGCTGTACAGTCTGTAGACACATTAGCCAACAGCCTTGGCAAACTGGCCCAGGCAAAGCAGCAGTCTGGCCTCAAATCTGCAAAGGGGAAAGAAAACAAACAACAAAAGTCAGTTTCAGAGGGTATAACCCCCCTACATTACCATACTGGTTTCACTTACCTTGTTTAATATGGGGCTCTGTTGAAAAGCAACCCAATAGTTGAGAGGCTGTACTCTGGCTTAAAAAGGGGAGAGCTGAGTCTTTGCCTGAAGAGATTATTATATCATATTAGTGATATGTCTACAGTTTAATGAAACCCCAAAGTCACCGAGACATATGTGGGGCCGGGGCGGAAAGGTTAATATTACAAAAAGAAAAGAAAATAGGGCCGACAGCGCCACCTAGGTTTGGTTAGAGGCCTAGGACCTCTTAAAAATAATCAAGCTTAAAATTAGGAGAAAAGAATAGTAAAAGGTTCTTTTTGTCAGGGGGAGAGCAGTTCAAAACCAGTGGTGCTTTAAAATAGTGAACACACTCAAACAATTTATTTATTTATAACACATTTATTTAAAAGCACTTGACACAACTAAAAAGTTCCTCTGTAAAAAACTAAAAGAGCACGAACAGCTAAAACAGATCAAATAAAACGTGTAAATAATGCGGTAACACTGGGGCAGGAGGATAAAGGTTCGTGCATCTGCTGTTGGCGTCCAATTTCTTATCCTGGCTCCTTCCCTCAGTAGAGCCTGTGGGGGAAAAGAACTCAGGGCCAGTCAAATTTCCTCTTTTTAACGCCACCACAGTTCTGTACACCACTAGCCACCACAAGAACACCGGTCTTTAGAAAGACTTACGCGGAAGGGAGAAGTGTCATCCTTTCCCACTTGTAGCCGCTAGCGACCCTCCGTGGGCGGTCCTTGATTTACTCCAGGCCGATGTCTTACTCAGATTCTCTCGTTTTCATGCATATATGATCTGTGTGTCTGTATCAGTCCAGCGACTCACTGAGAGAGGAGACCTGTTCCTATCAGATGCCTGTCTAATGAACTGTGTGTCTCACTCTGTCTCTGTCTCTCTCAGGAAGGACCTGGGTGGTGGAAGATGACAGAAGCCAAGGTGGGCAAAAAAAGAGCATTCCTCTTCATGACATCAATAAACAGAAAGCGGGACAGATCTGTTCTGAAGCAACAGTAATGTGAGCTGCAGGGAAGACACCGACAGCGTGGGAGAAAGAAAGAGAAAGAAGGAGAGAGAAAAAATGCTGAAGTTGGTTTGTCTCACTGTCCTGAAACAAACTGTCTGCTGAGGAGCGTCTGCCTCTTCCTCTGCTGGTCTTCGTGGGAAAATGGGGTCGTGTCTCATGCAGAGCTGCAACAAGTGATTAATGGACGTGTTTTAATAAAGGAGGTCTTCCTCACACTTTCTCTGCCTCTTCTTTATCTTTTTTTTTTATCTTATCTTGCATCACATCAACACCAGAAAGCCTCTGAACACACAGTCAGGTAAAAACCCTCTAGACTGCTCTTCTTGTCTCTTTGTAGTCTGGTTTAAGGAAAGTCTAAGGAAAATGTCACTGAAGGAATCGCACATTTCAGTTTTGTGAGGATCATTCAGACACACACACACTGTTGATACAAGATAAAGAGCCTGTCACACTGCTTGTCTTTGGTAGAGCTGATCTGACCTCTGTGCAATTTTGGGAATCATTCAGGTCACAGAAGATTGAATGCTCAATAATCTGCAGCACAGTAACACATGCCAGCAGCCTTCCTCCTCCAGCGGGCCGTGACTCTGCAGCGTGTGACATCACAGCCGAGCTGAGCCGGGGAGGTAAATGCCCTCGACTGCTGCAGGGTCAGCTGACCTGAGGGGGGTCAGGGTCTCAGGAGAGTTTATCGTCTCAGACAATAAACAACGATAAGTGTCTGAAAATCAAAAATGCCGAAGAAAATCAGATTAATTATAGGTGTGTCTGTAACAGTTTGTGTGTGTGTGTTTGTGACGCACAATAGACTTGACACTGGGGCCCATAGCTGTAAGTAATGATGATTATTAAACCTAAACCTCTCCCTCCCTCTGGTTGGCTGGGACTTCCCTTCCTGCACAACACAGACTGTTACATGTGGTTGTACTGTGTGTTCTCTCTCTGCCTGTTCTCTGGTGTTAGTCTGTTAGTAGTTAAGTTTAGAGATCACCGGTAGTCCAGTTTTCAGTTTTCTTTGTTATGTTTACAGTTTTCTGGTTTTTTTTTTTTTTTACAGTTTTTGGCATGAGCTGCTGTTGGCCTGATGCTGAGGCCTTAGACTGTTAGCTCGCCCTTCAGGCAGCGTGTTACCAGCAGACATAAATGTTGATGTAAAGGTGTTTTCTCAAGGTGTGTCACAAACACAACTGCAACAACAAGCCAAGAGGCAGAAACATCTACATCTGCATCTCCTGTGTCTCCTTTTGTGTGTGATTGTGACGCTGCTCGAGCTGCAAGTGAAAGTCTCTGAGAGCGCCGTGACTCGAAGCAGCCGTGTGACCGGATAGTGATTTATTTACAGGCTGCAGCAGCGTGACAGGAGGTCACAGTCATGATTAGCACAGATGAGAGCAGTTAATCAGAGGACTTCACCTCAGTGCTGCTACGTGAGTCTGTCTGTTTTCACATGAGTGCTAGCGAGACGTTAACAAGCCAAAGAACACACAGTGAAGTGTTGTTTTCACATCACAGCCGAGCCGAGCCGGGGAGGTAAATACCCTCGACTGCTGCAGGGTCAGCTGACCTGACTGGACACATTCACAGTGCACACAAAAGACGGATGTTGGCAGATGTTGGTGGGTTTCTTCGTCCTGTTTGAAACTCCACACAAAGGCCAGGAGGAGAGTGGGTGAGCAGGCAGTGTGTATGTGTAAAGGGAAAGAGAGTACAGCAGAGCAGGTGATGATAACAGAGCAGGTGATGCTGCTGAGCCCAGGAGACGACCAGAGGTGACGGGTCACAGGACCTGAGAGGTCTCTGTGGGGTGAAGGGAAGTCAAAGGAGGAGAGTTTAAAAACAATGCATGAGGGAATAAAAGAGTCACAGTCCTGTGAGATTCCTGTCGACTGTCTTTTTTAAAGGAGTCATCACCTGGTTTTTTACATATCCAGTCTCTCTTGGATCGCTTTGGATCAATTCTTAAAACTTATTGGAACAATTATTATTTTTTCTAAATCAAACATAGAGCTTGTTCTGACACTTTTCATACTGCCACTTTCTCACACGAGATTATGCGCGAGGTTTTGACCGGTCCGGATGTGCGTTATATTAATATATAATGAGGCGCGCGTTGATTGGCCGCAGGAAGGACAGAGCCGGAATGGGGGGCGAGCCTGCATGCACACAGACTCCAAAACATAAACAGCCCGCTGTCATGGCGCACACACTAAATGACGAACCTTACGGAATTCAGGCATTTATGTACGAGCCGGAGTCGGAAACCGAACGGGAGAGTGAAGAGGCAGAGGACGGTAAAGAGACATGTTTACAGCAGGATGTCTCTGACTGGTAAATTATAATTTTTTCCGTCTTAATTTTCAAACTTGTGTTTTACATGTAAGACCTGAGTTTTAATGCTGGCGGTCACGATGTATGGCGTGAAAATGACAGAGAAATAGGCAGATTCAGCGTGCTCACTCTGGCTGAGGAAGGCTGTGAGCCGATGTTTATGCGAGCTTATGCAAGTAGCCTCCTGTGGTAACGTCACCACAGGAGCAGAGTCAAAATCTCGTGCTTTAGGAATGCACACCCTTGTGCGCTATTCCTGTTCGGAAAAAGAGCCAAAGCGAAAAAAATGAGCCACTTTCAAACTCCACATTTTCAGGCGAGTTTCAACTCAGGTCCAACACCAATATGCATGATTTAACGAGAGAAATAGCGATTTCCGGGTGATGACTCCTTTAAACTTTTTGGGTAGCATTGTTAACTGGTCACCAATCTTTTCCTGTTTCAGCCCAGGACTCTCTTTCTCTCCGTACAGACGCCGGCGCTCAGAGGAGACTTTAAAACCTCCAACTTTCCTGGTGCTGAGGTCGGTGGCAGATCCAGAAGGCTGGCAGGAAGAAGAAGGATCACCACGACATAATATTACTATGATGTACCCACGTTTGCTTACATGCAAACTGAACTCAGTCTCAGTCCCAACACATCAAACACAGCCGCTCTACACTTCTAAATGTGACGCTGTAGTTGCGCCTCTAGCTGCTGATACACGTTTTCAGCCATCCGGCTTCATCAGTGAGTACAAATGTAGGAGTACAATCCATTTATGAGCGTGCCGGGCAGGTTCACACACCTCATCACAATCACTGACTCCGAGAGTGGATCAAACCAAAACCACAAGACCCTCAAACACAGACTGAACACAGTAAGCACGACTCAGACCGTTTGGACTGTCGGACTGGCTAAGAGACGGGAGAAATTCAGAGTATACACAAAGGAGAGGAGGATAATCGCCCCATCGACATCAGATGTTTTAGATCTGTGTCTGACTCAATATCATGCACATGTGGGCAAAGTGGTTTTATAGGCTGTTGTGTGATGAGTGTGTCTGATAACATTTGAGAAACTGGACTCAGATCCAGCAGATTGTAAGTGTTTGTTCAGACTGAAGGCTGCTGGGAAAAGTGTCCGACTTGATCACAGGTTTTTGGGGCTCTGCCACCGGCTGGGTTGTCTCTTTAAAGCACTCAGGTTTGTCAACACAACGACGACTGGCAGGCACTGAGAGCAGCTCTGAGTCTAGTGTGGAGCTGCTGACACTGCTGAAGGCTCTCACTCGCCTGTGTTGTGTAACAAGGGAAGTCCCAGCAGTGTGCGTGTGCAAATAGCTCCCAACTGTCTGTGCACGCGCCATGAATCACACATTCATTGTTCCTCTCTATCAACTCAAACAGGTGGGCGGGCAGTAGGTCAGTCAACATTTTACATTAAACAAACACGGCTGCTGAAGCACAGATGTTTACGGAAGAAGAAATGTTTTACTCACATTCTCCGACTTCCCTCCTCGCACCCTGGATTTAAACTTCTTGGGTAGTGTTGTCTTGCAACTGTCATCCAATATTTTCATTCTGGTCAGGAATCTTTTCCTTTTTAGTGGAGGACTCTTGTAACGGAGGTCCTTTCGGTCACTGTTACATGTTTCAAAAGCATAATTTTTGGCGATGCATCTTCGCACCATATAATTGAACACAGTAAAATATTGCCACAAGAATAACAACATGAGTAATATAATGATGACACAAGCTATTATTGCGGTCTGTGTTTGGCAGTGTGTGTGTTTTCTGCAGGCGATCCGATGGGTGTGCGTTCCAGATGCCGGGTGTTTCAGTGGGTCGCGCCACCTGTGGAAATAATTAGTTTAAGTGACTAACGGAGCCCAGAGCGGCTATTTCATTGCGCAGTAAAGTGTCAAATGATATTACTAACCGTGTCATGATGTAAGTAAAGAGTTGCGACATTATGTCTTGTGCCAAACACTCACCTGTGCTCTCCTGTCTCCAACTCCCAGGGTTACCGCGAGGTCCGCGACCTCAATGTGAAATGATTACGTGTAATAATAACTTTCAGTCAGCACTTAATGAGGGATGAGAACCTGCTGCTGCTCAAACTGAGAAACTAGATTCATGGCTGTCTGACTGCCTTCAATCTTTGCAACTACTGATATATTTATTATCTTTAACTGTTCTTATACTGTGTTTACTGTGAACTGTGCTCGCCTTTCTTTTGAAGAAATTCATGAGGTTGTTTCTGCCTTTTTCTTTCGTTTAAGGCTATCTTATTTTGCTTTCTTGGGTAAAGACATATGTGTTGATGAGCAGCAGCCACTCTGCTCCTTAAGCTGTTTGAGAGGGGCCTCAGACAGCCTCCACTATTTTTTATTAATGCAGGGTAAAGTCTCTCATCTGATTTATTCTGCCAATGTTTAAGTTAGTTACAATAATAACTTAGAAATAAAAAAAAATGAAATAAAAACAACATTTTTATTTCAGGCCTTTGGAGGGCCCCCTCCCCCATTGGGGCCCTGGTAATCAGTCCCACTTTTCCCCCCAGTTCGATGTCCCTGGGCAGGTTAAGACGCCTCATCACGATCAGTAGCCCTTTTTAGATAGAAAAGGCGGCACATTTGCTCCAAGGTAAGGGCAGGCAATGTGCCGGCCTGTCTTTCTAAAACGGAGGCGTGATATTCCTCCTTTTCCAAAAGCCGCCTCTGAGGTAGGCGTAAACATGTGACGTGACGTGAAGCTCGAAGTTGGGCTGTGAACGGTGACATAGAATTTGTCTTCAAAATAAGAGCTTTACATTGCACCCCATTGGAGTTTAGAACTGGGTTCTTAGCAGGGGGGGCTTTTAATTTGAAAGTAGCGACCGTTAGCCTGCCGACACAACAACAAGCTAACACAACCAAACAGCTACAGAGACCGAGGAAACTAGCATCTCCTGGATCTCAGCGGCTGTCCAGTTGCTCATCTTAATGTCTGTGGATGAAGTGATGGACTGACTGCTGTGATCAGCTGTTTCCTGGTTTTAAAACTCCCCAGCTGTGGGTCGCACAACAGTGCAGGTCATTGACACCTCCGCCCACCTCACGCAGAGGCCGGCACATTTCCCCCTCGTTTTTAGATAGCAGGCGAGGCGGAAATAAGTGTTCCCTCTGAGGCGGAAAATCGGCGGACCACAACAGACCCCCAGTTTGCCGCCCTCTGTCTAAAACCGCGGACCGAGCTGCCAAAAGGACAGGCAAATTGGCGGCTTGGTGCTCTGTCTAAAAACGGCTACTGACTCCACTGAGAGTGGATCAAACCTAAATCACAAGACCCTCAAACACAGACTGAACACAGTCAGCTTGACAATTCAGGGATTTTCTTAAAGTGGCCTGTTAATATGTTACATTTGCAAGGAGGAAAAAGAAATAAAGGTGGAAGGAAAGTTGGAGAAGTTTACTCTGCAGCTCCTCAGTCATCAGTCTGACTGCACCACATGTGTCGAGAGAGCAGATAAATGTCTGGAGAGAATTCACAGAGATCAGAATCAGGCATTTCGAGGGCGTGTAATCGTGTGATTTGTGGCTGATAGGATAAGACCACAGTGTGGTTGGAGAGAGGCCTGGTTAATTACAAAGTCGCAATGTGAACTGAGGGCCCACAAAGGGAAGTAAACAAACTATTTCCTTACTCTTCCCCTCCTCTCTTATTCTTATCTTATCTCCTCTTTCCTGTAATTCCAATCTTCATACAGAGTAAATGTGGTTTCTGGGCTTCTCTTTCTTAAGTTGTCGGCGTGTAGTTTGATCATTAAAGGAGTCTGCAGAGGCAAGGCTGGGTGGAGTGAAGAAGCAATCTTTATTAAAACAGAATCTAGCACCTTGAGTCCGGATCAGAAGCGGCCGCGTTCTGATATTATTAAATCTGTGGACAAAAAAATTGCCAAAATGCTCTGCCCTCTGCTCCCTCAAAACCTCAGCCTTTGCTCTTAGGAGGTTTTCCAAGTGCCACCCCTCTCTTCTTCCCTGCACCGGCCTTTAGAGCCCCTTTTCCAGTAAACACCCACTTCTTCTAATTGGTCATTTTGGCATAATATCCAATAGACTAAAAGAGGAGTTGACCTATTTCCCTTCTCTTCTCCCCTACCTCATCTGACCTGGCTGTGGTCAACTGTAGGTTTTGTCCCCAAAATGACTCAAATGAGTTCCCCATCCCTCTACGGGAATATAAACGTTTGGGCATCTCCCACCATTTGGCAGAGGCCAACCTCAGGTTTTAGTACTTATTGATGGCCTGCCGTCTGCTAACCTTTAGCCCTCATCATCGGTAACTACTTTAGGACCCCTGGGGCTGTGAGCCTCACTCTGTCTGCACTCCTTAACTCACATGAGGAGAAACAATTAGTCATCATTCAATCTATACTAAGTACACTCAAAAATCAGAATGTGTTGCCATCAGATACCTCATAAACAACAAGGCTTCATGATGACATGGTGTGTGTGTGTCTCTTCACTCTGCAGAGATGGTCTGATATCTGTATCTTCTCACTGCAGACAGGCTGGAGATCTTGAGCTCTCATTTAAAACACCTTTGACTTCCCACAGCTCGGCTAAAGCAGTACTTCACCTCAGTCCTGCTACTTTCACATACTTTTCTTTTGCATCATATTCCTTCAATCTACTTTAATCTGTCTGTGTGCACATGAGTACTAGAGAGACGTTAGCAAGCCACAGAACACACAGTGAAGTGTTGTGTTCACATCACAGCCGAGCTGTCTGACCAGCAGACAGAGACAGAGACAGTTCAACATGTGTCACATTAATGTGTCATATTACAACACGTTATGCCCCTGTCAGCCGCAGGGCGTCATGTGTTGTAGGTGTGTCAGGTAGGTGTCACACACACTCACTTTATCAGCAGAAGCAGCGCTCCTCTCCGCTGCTGCTCAGCCCTCTGCCCTCCCTCTCTTGTCCTTCCTCTCTCTCTCTGTCCCTTCATGTGTCGCTGAAAAAAAGGAGGTGTGGCTTCATTGTTATCTATCATCTTCATGTACGTATTTGGACATTACTGTGCGTTGCATTCAGGTACAACTCGTAAAACTCCCCACTCTACCCCTTACTTGAGTGAATCTCTGCTTCCAAAGACCACTTCTGTCATCACTTTCTTGTAAATTACCTTTTCAATCACTTAATGCTACAATCATTAACGCACCCCAGTCGGCTCTACCAGGTATGATATCAAGATATTCTAATGTCTGCCTGTGTGGAACTGAACGGGAAATCTGAATGATGTCAGCATTAGATTATTAAAAAGGCTGCAGAGTGAGAAGAAGGAATCAATGACAGAGGGAGTCCGTGTTGTTCAGCGAGACCTGACCAGTTTTTAACAACCTTCGTGGCTGAAAAGTAGCGATATCTAAATTTACGAGGTGACCTGAATGTATCCCCGGTATAAGAAACGGCAGGCTCTGAGCAGCCGCTCACTCAGTGGAGCGCAGAGAGACGAGGCGGACTATGAATCTTATCTTGCAGTTTGCAATGATTTTCGGGATGATTCTCCGTGTTTATGGAGGATCTGTAAGGGGGATTGTGGGAGATCCGGTTCAGTTCCCTGTAAACTGTCCGATGAACGGGAGAGCCGATCTGTACCGAGAGGACGGGACGGTGAACCCGCCGCTTGTGGCTGCGCGTCGGGACGGAGTTTGCACATCTGGTGATGGATTCACTGACCGGCTGGATCTAAACTCCTGCTTCACCTTCCGTCGCTCACTGTACACAGATGCCGGTCTGTATGAGATCAGATGTGGCAGCGGCAGAGAACACATTCAGCTGGATGTGGTTGTGGCTTCTGAATCATCAGTCAGTGAGGGAGAACAGGTGACGCTCAGGTGCTACTATAAGACTGCAGGAGGACAGGTGGAGGCTCTGAGGTGGGACAAGAATGGAGTCATGGTGCTGGAGGTGGATCTGTCCACCGGAGAGATTACAAACGGAACCGGGTTTGAGGGAAAGAGACTTTCACCTGCTGGTGCCACAGACGGAGACTTTTCACTGACGTGGGATCAGGCTCAGGTCCAGGATGAGGGCGATTACTTCTGCTCCGTCCGCAGTAAAGGCGTCAGGATGGGGTGGGGGAACCCTGCTGCTGCGAGGCTGAAGGTCATCAAGAAACACCTGGACCCGACGACCCCCCGCCCACCTCAGAATGTAAGTCTCACCGCTCACTCTGTGCGTAATTACGCACACGGCTCCATTGTTTATTAACAGCGTGGTGAACTTGCTGTTCCAAAAAGTGAACGGATGTCTCGCTCTCCTCACCCTCACTAGTTCACGTCAGCTGGAGTCAGTCAGGGTTTTATGAGGTCTTGAGTCATGAGAACAAGAGGCAGCAGCAGTGAAAAGAATTAAAACAACTCATTATGACCCTGATGTGAGTCTTCAAGAGACACTTGTGCCAGTTTAAGACCACAAATGTATGAAAACATGTACTATGTATATTACCATGATAAAATACAATTATGAGATTAAAAGTCATAAACATGAGATTAAAGCTGACATTTTAGCTCATTATTATGACTTTTTTATTTGTACTTTGTATGGTGACTCAGGCAGGAAAGAAATCCAACAAAATCCTGACTGTGTTTGTTTCCAAATTGGCAACCTGTCAACTCTACAGCAACATTTTATGACAACATCATCAGTCGCAGGGCAAAATGTGTTGCAAGAGTGCAGGTAGCAGAACTGTTATATTTAGAGACACCCTGCCTGCATCCAACCCTGACCTGCAGGGATCAAGAGATAAGGGTAGATGATTCACCTGCTCTGTCACCAAAGAAACCTGTCATCATTCGAACTGCAGAACTTGCTTCAGGATTCTCACATTTTTAAGTTTCCCTCTGTATCAGCGTGATTCAGTAACAGCTGTCCACACATCCAGGGGTACAATAGTAACTGGAAGAGCTCCTAATAATAATTCGGCATCATTTTAGTGCTGCACATGTGCCGAAATCATCAAAAAAATGTGGGGAACAAACTGAATCCCTCCCAGTACTACAGGATGTTTCATTACACGATCCCAACACATGTGTCCTGTCAGAGAGCTGCACCATGTTTAACATGCTCCATGTCAGTGTCATGGTGTCCCACCAGCTCTGAATGTGATGTTCTGTTTGTTTCCTCTCTGTGGCTGATCAGGGAACCACTGGAGAAAGGATGGAGACTTGGACCACTGTCATCATTACAGCAGCTGTGACGTCTCTGCCCTGGGCTCTTCTTTGCCTCTTTTTAGTTTGGTGGCTGAAGTTCCGAAGACCAAATGTGTCTCCTGGACCTGATGGTGGACGACCCCCAACAGATGTGGATATTAAACTTCTGCCCCATGGGAATTCTGCTGGTCCTCAAACCAACGGGGGTCCTCAAGTCCAGAATTTGATTCAATAGAAAAAATAAAATAAATGGAATCAACAGCCAACACTTAAAAACATCAAGTACAGACTGCATTTTGATGCATGTTTGAGAAATTAGACACTTGCTTCTGGAACAATATCCCAATTTTTAAAATTTGTCTCAGAAGACAGACCTCATCTATCTACGACTCCACAGACTCTGTCAGCACAGTTTTCCCCATCAGACTAAAGAACCATCGGGGAGGATGTTGTGTTGAGCATTGATGATGATCAGTGGAGCAACGTGCTTGATCCAGTCCCTTCTTCTGTACTCCACTGTTCACGATATCTGTAACAGATGTGGCCAGGTCCCTGTAAACCTCATACATGTGTTTTGATGTCGTGCCCAGAAATGATGATGAACTTTTGGCCCAGAATATTTGATACATTCCATAAAGATTTTGATGTGATAATAACTCCAAATCTGCCATTTTGGTAAAGGCTAGGATGTTTTAATGTATCTTGACATGTATCCTCTCCATTCACTCGATGCACTCGTACCCCCATTCCGTTCCCTTGCGCAAAGCACTCGTACCCTGTTCCCGTTCACGTCCATTGGCTCAAAGCACTCGTACCCTGTTCCCGTTCACGTCCATTGGCTCAAAGCACTCGTACCCTGTTCCCGTTCACGTCCATTGGCTCAAAGCACTCGTACCCTGTTCCCGTTTACGTCCATTGGCTCAAAGCACTCGTACCCTGTTCCCGTTCCCGTCCATTGGCTCAAAGCACTCGTACCCTGTTCCCGTTCCCGTCCATTGGCTCAAAGCACTCGTACCCTGTTCCCGTTTACGTCCATTGGCTCAAAGCACTCGTACCCCCTTCCCATTCCCTCGTTCAAAGCACTCGTACCCTGTTCCCTCGCGCAAAGCACTCGTATGTCCTTCCCGTTCCCTCAACACGCTACCCTCTCAGATGCTCCATCCACTCCCAAGACACCCTCTGATTGAACACCAAACTGAGCAAAATCAACTGGCTCAGCCTCTCTCATCCCATCTTCCTCGTCTGACTGAACTCGTACCTAAGCCCTCACAAACCTATCCTCCCATATTTACTCTGGAGACATGTCCTCGGCTGCGGTCCTCTCAAACCCACAGCCACATCTGCGTATCGACCAAAGCATATTTTCACATAATCCAGTAATACCTGGTACACTGACCAAGACAACCCCCATTCTGAGCCTCAACCTCCCTGGTTCCCAGGTGGTCTAGCCAATCTGCACCCCACTCAAACCCCCTCTTCATCGACCTCAACCCCCCTTTCCTATCCCTTCCAATCTTCTACCAATTTAAATAAACTACCATAATGTTAAATTGTGGTGTGGTCTATGTGTGGTGACTCATGAGTCTGCATCAGGGAACGTGTCTTTACAACACTGCAGGTGTTTGTTTCTGTTAGTTCACCACCTGTAGAGTTCAGCTCAGTGATCATCCCACTCACAGACACAAGCTGCTGGAAGAGAACACCACCTGTTTCATGCTGTTCATGGTGTCGTTTAACTGCAGGATGGCTGATTTTACAATCCACCGGCCTTCAGTAGTGAAAGCTGAGAGGAGGAACGCTTTTGTAACAATTAGTCTGTGAAAACAAATTCCTGCAGGTGTGTGTCTGCCATTATTTACACATGTTATATTGTGTCTGGGATCACTAGTGACAGGGTTAACTTAAGGCGAGACAGCAAGGGTGAATCTTGACACATAACTCTGAAACGATAGCACATAAAAACTTGAACCTGAACTTGAAGTTAAGCCCAAAAACACAACAAAAGTAGTTGTCAGCAGTGTTCACCTGCTGAAGCTAACAGGTGTGTCTGTACGCAGTGTATATGTGACACACAATATACTTGACATTTCGATTTCCAGCAGGAGACTGAGAGACTTTACTGCTCCTTCTCCTTATTGTCTTGGTGCATAATTCCTCTGGAAAACATGTTTTTTTTTTGTCTTATTATTGCATCAGTGTCAATGGAATGCTGCACTGCAACATCTATGAATGAATAAATATTACTGTCACATTTCCTGCTAGCTGGGAAACCCTGTGATGGCTCTCAGTTCGTATCATGTTTCATTAGGATGACTGAGATAGTTTGTGAAGGAGGAGCTCAGTGAATAAATAGTTGTCTGGGATTTCCCTTCCTGCACAACACAGACTGTTACATGTGGGCCTGTACTGTGTTTTTTCTCTCTGCCTGTTTTTTTTTTTTTTTACAGTTTCTGGCATGAGCTGCTGTTGGCCAATGGAATGCTGCACTGCAACATCTATGAATGAATAAATATTACTGTCACATTTCCTGCAAGCTGGGAAACACCTTTTATCAGCTGTATGAATCAGACCGAGGAAACACCCAGTGCTGGCATCAGCTATGTGACTGTCATGTAATCATGAGGCCTGTTTGTAGAAGCAGAGTGGCTGTGTGCATGCTGTGCCACCCACATGTAGCAGTGAGTGTCTTTTTTGTTTAAATAAAAGAGCACATTTCTTTTCAGTTTTCTCCATATATCCCTGACATTGAGTTTTGAAACCAATGGTTGTTTGTATATGTATAACTTCCAGTGTTGATGCTCAATAAGAAAATCCGTTGAAAGAAAAAGAACAAACTGTGTCATTCTGTAATAAACCAGGAACTACAGTTATGATGCTTTGAGGTATCTCAACTGGAGAAATCCTCTGATACTGCAGGACTCCCCTTGTTTGGTATATTCAGTCTGACCAACAGATGTTAACAGATGTTTGGAGGTTATTTGCTGCAGAAGCTTTCATTATTGTTAAAAAGCTCTTATTATTTTCACTTATCACATCTATTCTAATACATGAACCGGCTACATTTGGTTGCATTCCGTCTATTATTTTGTATTACAGACACAAAGTTTAATCTGTCGTCATAATAAATCTCCATCAGAGAGAAGCTGCACAGCTCTGTTAGTAATTCAGGAGGTGAAATACTGTGAAATGCTGCTTGTGATGGTTCTTCAAAGCTATAATGAGCCACAGAACAATGAGTACCATATGTTCACTGGCTGCTGCATGAGTCCAGATGTGTGTGAAGCTTCCAGTTAATTCTCTCAGAATCAGCTTTATTGTCCAAATATGTGAACACACAAGAGGAATCTCTCATTTCAGGTGATAACTGTGTGTGGAGGATCATGTATGGAATTAAATTTGTGCCAAAAGAAACAAACAAAACGTTTTAAATGTCAAACAAAAATAGGAATTTGAGAGAACATAGAACTCATTTCAAAAATAAAACTTGGAACTTGCAATCAAATAATTTGTCAATTAGTGTAAAATATTGGTCTTTTACTCTTCTAATAATGCATTATTTTGTTTACGGTTCCCTCTGCTTCTCTCTCTCCGCTCTTATTTGTGCTCTCTGACTTTTTGCTTCTGCTCCCAGTCCCTGCCAGCTGTGTACAGACGCTGAAATCAGGCTTCGTGACTGCCTTCAGTAACTCTGCTGCTGATTCATACTCCAGCTATTGTTCCACACTGATTGATGTTTTCATCCTTCAAAGGTCGACTGGCAGGCAGTGAGTGATAAGCTGATCAAGGTGAACACAGGGTGTGGAGTTTATTCTTCTGTCACACCAACAATGTTTTGTCACCACAAACAATGCTGAAGATGGATTTCCCCCAGAAAATACAGACAAAAAACACACTAACTTCTGCCAACATATGATTTTAGTGTGCAATGTCGACCAGACTACTAAAGAGACAAGAGGAGCAGTCCAGAGGGTTTATTACCTGACTGTGTGTTCAGAGGCTTTCTGACATTAACATGCAAGAGACGAGGCAGAAGCAGGAAACACATCTTCCTCGGTGGAGAGAGCGACCTGAGAAACCATATTTCGAAACAATAGAATTTGTTGGTGGAGAAGGAGGACGTGTTTGTCTCACTGACAGATTAATGACACCGACACACTCACTGTAGAGGCCCGGGGCAGTTTGTTTTAGAGGAGTGGGACAAAGGAGGACAAGTTTAGCCTTTCTCTCTCTCTCTCTCCTCTCACACAGCCATGTTGCTTCCTGAATTGATCTGCTCAGCCTCTGTCTCCTTCCACCTCACCCAGCCTGCCAGGTGCACATCCACCGTCAGAGTCTTATCTGAGTAATTATTTGACATGAGGACGCTCACCAACACATCAGGGAGAAACGAGACAAAGCAAAGAGACACACACAGTTCATCAGACAGGTGTCTGTCACCTCTGATAGAAACAGCTTTCCTCTCTGGGTGACTCCTTGTGATACAGACACACAGATCGTGTCAAACACATGAAGAGAAAAGCATCACTGTGTGTGTTTATCTGCAGTTGAAGCTGACGTTGTGCCCTTTAGCGCAGAGCTCCTGTTTCAGAGCAGAGTTAGCTGCAGCGTGAACAGAGACTGAAGAGAACAGGAGTCCACACAGAACATCAAACAAACAGTCAGCTTAACTTCAGAGCTGGTTTGTCAATCTGTGTGTGTCCTTGTTGACTGAGAGCTGCTCTCACTGTCTGCCAGTCGACCTATGATTAAGCGAGAAAACATTAAGCAGAGTGGAACTACAGCAGAGTTATCTAAGGCTGCTTGTTGACACTGTTGTACATGACTGGCACGGGCTGCTCTTGGCCTGATGTGTGTGAGGCCTGAAAACCAGCTCCCACTAGTCTGTGGTCGAGTTCTCCGGCCTCACAAGCCCGTAACAACTCCAGAAAGCTCAGAGAGGAACTGTGGGTGAATGTGTGGGCGGTGATTAAGAAGGAGGCTGAAGACAGAAGGAGAGAAAAAAGCCTGAAGTTGTCCTCCTTTGTCTCACAGTACTAGGACTAGAATGCAAGTGAAAACTCAAATATGTTGAAGTCATCACTCTGCCTGCTTTCACCACGTTCCTTGCCACAAACCACAAGTTACACGCCGTCGACTCTCCTGATGACCCTCTGTGAATTCTCTCCAGACATTAATCTGCTCTCTCTACACATGTGGTGCAGTCAGACTGAGGACTGAGGAGCAGGTGTGATCATGACATGTTATCAGGAGCTGCTGCCTCTTCTGGGCCTTCAGCTGAAATCCTCAGTATGTCTGCTGCTGAACAACAAGAGGACGTATTAACCCGTCACAGAACACGTGATGACGACATTCTCACCTCTCAGGAGTCGTTACAGCAAAGAAACCACAGAGCTACAGTTGTACTGCTGTGAGGTTTGCTGAGGGTCGCACCAGGATGGCAGGCAAAACAGGAGTTGTGAGCCCACTAGATAACCTGGGAGCGGACAGAGTCAGAGACAGCTCCAGCTGTGCTTTATGTTTTAAATATGATGCTTTACATGCAAATATACAGATTTTGGATGCAAATACAGGCCGAGCAGCAAAAAGGTTAGATGGTGATAAGAATGTTTTGAATCCTTGGAGAGCTCACTCTCACTGTTGGGCGATGATGGCAACCAAACGACCAAGCAAAAGCTACCCTTCACCTCTGCAGACGATAAACCTCTTCACATGTAACGTTCTGAACTGGCCTTTATTTGCATGTGTGTTTCTTTGTGTCGCGGCTCACTGATGAAAAAAAAACAAACCCAAATGTTCACATGAGAGACATAAACAATGATTAAACAATAATAATAGTTCTCTCATGGCCATTAAAACACGGTCGTGTTGTCACATGTCAGCTCTCCAGTTCTTTAAAGAAGAATGTGTCAGTGTGCTGAACATCAGCTGCCACATTTTCTGTCAGATGCAGCTCTGTTGTTGTTGTCATCCTGTTTCCATGGTGACAACACAAAAGTCATGTCAGTCAATGTAAACAGATGATGTGCAGTCGTGACGCAGTCATACGTATTTACTAGGAAGTTCAGTTCACCTCTGACAACACACACACTCAACCAACACTCCAACATGTACCTTGATATGACTTCATTTCAAACATACAGTGAGTTCTCGAGTTTAAGTCGATTGTCCTCGTCAGACATTATTATCTGTGAGTACATCAGCAACAGGAGTAGGTGGCTCAGCTACTTTAAGTGGTTAAGCTCTGGGCTGGCTGCCACGAGCCGTGAGCCTGGCAGCCAGCCCAGGATCATGGCTGCACTGAGCGGGGATTTCAGCTCATGGCTCACGGCCAGAGTGGCTGTGTGTGGAGGCAGTGCCGGTCCTGAGTAATTTGGTGCCCCAGGCAAGATCTTAGCCGGCGCCCTCTTGCATCGCAGTCAATTTCACAATCAATGTTCATACACTCACACAGAAACTGCATGTATATATTGAAGATTTTATTTCTTTTAAGTCAAAAATATCACACCAAATAAAAACTGAGGAAAGAAACAAATGATAAAAATACAATATAAATAAGGCATTGTGTAAACATATTATCTCTCAGCCTCAGAGTGCCATGTCTCTCTTATCTATTGTCAGCCGCTTTGCAAATCGAACTCCATCTCCTTCCATGTTGCCATGTGGGTATTGTGCTCCTGGCTATCCTCATGAACCTTCAGCAAGTGGCTGCATTGTTCCAGTCCTTTAGTCCTTCCTTATTAAGTCTGTATTCTTTTGGAGGAAACATTTAGCAGCAGAAGCAGTGCAAGCTATCATTTCTGTCTGAGTACATCAGCCAGCTTCTTTTGATTTTTTCAGCATTGACTCTGTTACAGAAGTCATGTTGACACTCTCCCATCTTTGTTTTTGGGAAATGTGTCACTGTTTTTTTATTTGAACTGGTCCTCTGTGAACTTACTCTCATCTCACTTTGTCAGTCAGAAGAGATGTCCAGTCAGCCTTTAGTCCTGATGCTGTGTCACTGTGCTGTGCTGAGCTTTAACACTGAGTTAAACATTAAGTTTCAGTAAACTTTAACAAACATAAACTGTGACACAATAAACCAAAGGTTCCCATCTACCCTGTTACAAACGTCCCTGATGGATTTAAGGTGGAGTAACATTAACACACATCGACTCAGCTATTTATTGATTATTAAACGATGCTGCAATCCGAAGTAAGCGAGCAAGCTAACACTCTGCTCCAACAACGATCATTAAACTATCGATTTCATTCACTTCATCACATTGACGTTACCGTACCTCTATCTTCTTCACGTTTTTCTTCCTCTTCTGTCCTTCTTTTCCTTCACTGGGTGCCGGATACTTTCATTCTTTTGGACCTTGTGGTTCTGCTACAGTATCAATAAATCTCTTTCTGGGTCTTGGGGTCTCGGTCCGGTCAGATTCAGGCAGCTGGCCTCTCTCTGCCCCCCCTCACAGAGGACAGGTACAGTGCAACGAGCCAGACCAGAACCCAGAAAAAAGGCCTCTCCTCTCCGCTCATTTAATAGTCCTTGCCATGACGTTATATTGCTGTGGGCTTATATAATATTTCAAAATAATTCAAATTCAAATTCAAATTCAAAGAGCTTTATTTTTCCGTTAGGAACTTCATTTGTAAAAAGCGTCAGTGCAGTGCAAATTTTAGACAAGATAAATAAGCAAATAAATACATACAGGTGAAAAAAAAAAAAAATAGAAGTACAAAACAAATGTTAAAAAGAGAAGGACACTCATCCACACGCTCACACACACACGAACACACCCCCACACACAAGCCAGACCGGGTCAGCTGTTCAGTAATCTGATTGATGCTGGGACAAAGCTTGTCATGGCTCTCTTTGTTTTAAAAGTGAGGGATCTGTATCTCAGGCCTGAAGGTAGGAGACTATAGTGGCAATGTAGTGTGTGCGCAGTGTCTGAAGCTATCTGAAAACCTTTTTGTTTAGTCCGTCTATTGTAGATGCTGTGAAGTGATTCCTGTGCCAGTCCAATTATTTTATTGCTCATGTTTATGATTTTGTTAAGCGGGTTGCGATGTATGTTGGACAATGAACCAAACCAGACTGTGATATTGAAGGTGATGACAGATTCAATAAAACATTTATAAAAAGCAACTAAAACTGACTGATGAACCTGAAGTCCGTGAAGTTTCCTGAGAAAAAATAAACGCTGCTGGCACTTGGAAAAGATGGCTTCACTATTTATATGGAAGGTGAGTCTCTGGTCGATTACGGTCCCAAGATATCTGTATGAATCGATCCTTTCAATCGGCTGGTTGTTGACTGACAGAGGGGGGATGGTGGGGGGGGCTTTACGGAAGTCGATTATCAGTTCTTTCGTTTTTGAGGTGTTGAGGTTCAGGCAGCTCTGCCTACACCACCCTGCAGAAGAGTCCATCTCAGACTGTAGTTGTCCTGGTGAGTTGGTAGTGTCTATAATGACAGTGTCGTCAGAGTATTTAATGTAAGTTATGTCCGGGTTGTTGCTCCTACAGTCATTGGTGTAAAGTGTGTACAGGACTGGAGATATTACAGAACCTTGTGGAGCTCCTGTGGAGAGTGACCTGGATGTACTGAGGTGACCGTTGACTCGGACCCTCTGACATCTGTCTGACAGGAATGAGAGGATCCAGATGATTAGGTGTGGATTGACGTCCATCTGTAACAGTTCCTGTCCCATCAGGTGAGGCTGTACAATGTTGAATGCACTCGAAAAGTCTACAAAGACCAGTCTGACAAGTGACCTGGGCTTCTCCAGGTGAGTATGGGTGGCGTGCAACAGGGTCAGAACAGCATCATCCACACCTCTGTGCTGTTTGTATGCAAACTGGAGAGGGTCTGTGTGCATACTGACCTCCTCCTGGAGCTGGGAAAGAATAAGCCTCTCAAAGCCCTTCATAACCAGAGATGTTAATGCCACAGGCCGGTAGTCATTATTGCAGGAGGGATTGTTCTTTTTGGGTTCTGGACAGATGATTGATGATTTCCAGAGTGATGGGATGGAGTGTTCTGACAGGGAGCGATTGAACAGGTGGCAGAGGACACCAGCTAGTTGGCTGCCGCAGGACTTCAGCAGCTGACCAGAGATCTGATCAGGTCCCAGTGCTTTGTTGGGTTTTGTCCTTTTCAGTATGAGTTCAACCTCTTCTGGCTGCAGCTCCAGGATTGCTTTGGTGGCTAACCTAGAGGTGACCTCGACCAACAACTCCTTCCTCTCCTGTGAGTAGTCAGACTGGTCAAATCTGCAATAGAACTGATTGAGATCCTCTGCCATTTTGATGGGGTCAGCAGACTGCAGAGTTAAGTTGTTATTGGGAAGGCCAGCCAGTGTTTTAACACCACGCCAGGCGTCTCTGGCTTTGCCCTCCTGAAAGAGTTTCTCGACTCTCTCCTTGTAGTTTCTCTTTGCTGCTTTTATTTCTTTATTTAGTCTGTTCTGGATGTTGATGATCTTTAACTCAATTGTGTTTCCTGATTTAAATGCTATTTTCTTTTCATTCAGAGTTTTTTTCAGGGCTTTTGTAATCCAAGGTTTATTGTTAGAGAATACTTTAACAGATTTTTATAGTAGTAATGGCACTATTATGTGGCTAACCCCCTTTTTCGGCGCCCCCCGCAGATGACGGCGCCCCTAGCATTTGCCTATACTGCCTATGCCTATGCTCTGTGTGGAGAGAGGACAGAGAGGGACAACTCAGGGATCAGACTAACACTGTCTCCTGTAACACAAGAAGTCAAGAGACAGCAGCACATGTGAAGAACTGGGTCCCTCTGCAGGAATCCAATGAGCCAACACAGGAAACAAAGAGACTTCTGTAATGGGAAGGTGGAGGCTCTCTTGGCTTCATGCCTTTCTTTGCACGTCTTTGTGTTTCATACCATGACAAATATTTGCTGACAGTACAATAAAGACGTGTTTGTGTAAAGTATTTAACAGTTACTTGGTGTTCAGATAAGATCACTTAAATCCCTCTCTGTCAGTGCATGCAGCACTGATAGAGAGATTTAAAGGCTTAATTTGTAACTTTTAGAGTTTGTGACTTCCTGGAAAAGCTGATCTTGATGGGAAGACGGGGTCGTGTCTCATACAGAGCTGCAACAAGTACTGGACATGTTTGAAGCTAGAAAAGGTGGCAGGGTCCGCCACATATGAACAAAGTCAGACAGTAAGTGAAACTGTGCTGTCCTTTCAGGTCAGTTTATTCAGCCATGAATTGGCTTACTTATTTTGATCGGGCATAAAACAAATCAAAGATCTTCAAGCTCTTCCTCACAGCTACGTACTGTCCCTTTAAGAGTATTTGGTTTATTTTAAGCATAAAGTTACCCAGCCTGCTGCTGTCAGAGTGAGAAGATCTGAGCTGTTTATGACATACAACGTTTAAAATGTCATTCCCTGTAGGAATGAACGACCTGTCTGTCTGCAGGCTGCACTGACATCAGCAGCTCCACCTGCTGCAGGACAGTCGTGTTGGGGAGCAGAAACACTTACAGAGATATCATTTATATCACCAACATGTCAGGGTGTAACCAGTCATACAGGATGTGGTGCTCACTGTGAATGAGCTGAATGGTTTGTTTAAAATCTTCTTTCATGAAACACAATTTAAAGTTAACCCAACTCAAAAATACACCTTCAGCTGACGTAAGATATGAAGCTGAATCAACGTCTGTTTGAATTTGATTTCCTTCCATTTGAAGAGTCAGTTCTTTATTTCACACTAGAAACAGCAGCAGCTGCACCTGTTGGTGTTTCCATAACTGGAGTTTGTTCAAACAAAAGAAGAAGAAGAAGAAGAAGAAGAAGAAGAAGAAGAAGAAGAAGAAGAAGAAGAAGGGTCTCAGGAGAGTTTAACCTCTCAAACAATGAACAATGCTAAGAGTCTGAAAATCAAAAATGCCGATCATGTTTCTACAGAGACGTGTTTCATAGAGACGGGGGTGAAGGAAATCAGATTAATTATAGTCAGACCTGGTGGGACACAGTCTTATCTCTTTTCCTCTGGCTGACTGCGACCCAGCCTCCCGCACATCCTCCACCAGCCAGCTTCTTCCTCCAGCTCCAAGACCTCCCCTCCGTCAGCTGCACCCTCCACCCAGTGCAGCGAGGGTCAGGCTGGCTGCGTCTGCATCAGGGAACGTGTCTTTACAACACTGCAGGTGTTTGTTTCTGTTAGTTCACCACCTGTAGAGTTCAGCTCAGTGATCATCCCACACAGACACAAGCTGCTGGAAGAGAACACCACCTGTTTCATGCTGTTCATGGTGTCGTTTAACTGCAGGACGGCAGCAGTGAAAGCTGAGAGGAGGAAGGCTTCTGTAACTATTAGCCTGTGTATACAAGCAGCTGAAGGCGTGTGTCTGCTGAACCCTCTGCCATTATTTACACATGTAGCATTGTATCAGGTGTCACTAGTGACAGAGTTAGATTAAGGCGAGACAACAAGCCTGAATCTCGACACCATGACTCTGAAACTATAACACATATAGACTTGAACTTGAACCTGAAGCCCAAAAAAACAACAAGACAGTGTAAAAAAAGTAGTTGTCAGTGTGTTCACCTGCTGAAGCTCACAGGGTGTGTGTGTAACAGGTGTGTGTTTGTGACACACAACAGACTTGACATTGATGCCCACAGCTGTAAGTAACGTTCACGATAAAACCTCCCATTAGCAAAAAGTAGTATACTTGAAGTTCATTTTATTAAGTATGCTTAAGTATAAGTATAGCAAGTATACTATGGACCATATACTTGTAGCGTACTAGAAAGTATACTAATTTAATACTTCTTCGGACTAAATTGGAACATTTTAAGTTTATAAAGTATACTTTAAGTATACTTTTATAAGGTCAATTTTAAGTTTACAGAAGTACACTTTCAAGTATACAACAAGTACACTCATCTATATACTACTAGTGTACTAAATATTAGGGGTGGGCGGATTGATCCAAATATCGATAGTATCGATACAGAGGTGAGTATTGGTATCGGATCGATACTAGCGTGATGAGATCGACATTTTTGTTGTAGTTTTTCTTCTATAAATTCAGCAAATCACTCGTATTTCTTCACAGAGTTTGTGTGAGCGCAGCGCTCCTCTTCATTTCTCTCACTCCGCTCACTCAGGTTGACTGTAACTGGAACTCAAAAATATATACTTATATTGATATAGAGCCTACCTCAAACCTGAAGTTTGAATATGGCAGAATATAATAACCCCTTAGTGTATCTGTTGAAGGAACATCAGTATTTCTATTTAGGCTACATGGAGATAGGTTATAGATTTAATTAAGTTAAATATAATTTTCTTATATGGCTAAAATCTTTGTCCTGTGTTTTATCGTTATCATAATCATGATCAGGAACTTTCAAGTGAAAAGTATCAGTATCGGTATCGGCAATACTGGCCCTGTAATTACTTGATATCAGATCGATACCAAAATGTGCAGTATCGCCCACCCCTACTAAATATATACTTGGAGTTCACATTTTAGTTTATTGACATGTAAGTTTGTAACAGGCGTAATACTTCCATGCAAATGTGAATAGTGAAAAACATTTTTATTCTGTTAACTATGCACAAGTCAATGACTTAGATCAAGATATACTCAGCATAAGTATTCATACCTCTAATGTGGCATGTTCTAGTCAGAGTTTGCCATTTATTACCACTTACACTCATAGTTTAACAGACGGGAAGTATCTCCCGGCAAACACCCCTTCACTCACGGTACCGACATTTTTATCATCTTTGTTAACTCGACACAATTTAACCACAGAACAGGGATGTGAATTAACCCGCAACCGTCCTACACATCATCTTATTCACAAACACATTTACGAACCATAATTACACCAACAACTACAGAATACCCAAGAGTCTTTGCGCCACAGTTCACAAGTGGCGTTACAGTATACTAAAGTACAAGTATAAGCTTTAGTATTAAAGTATAAGTATAAGTCTAAGTATTAATGTACTAAGTCTTAGACTATTCTTTATACTTTTCAGTATAAGCCAAGTATACTTCACTACACTTTTCTTAAGTATATAAAATAAGTAGTATAACAAGTATACTGCCTCAGTTTTAGTATAAAATAAGTACACTTGTTGTATACTTGAATAAATTACTTTTTGCTAAGGGTCTCCCCCCCGAAAGAAAATGCTTTGTGTGCTTCCCTGTTGTGGCTCTCAGTTCATATCATGTTTCATTAGGATGACTGAGACAGTGGAGGAGGAGCTCAGTGAATAAATAGTTGTCTGGGATTTCCCTTCCTGCACAGCACAGACTGTTACATGTGGCTGTACTGTGTTTTCTCTCTCTGCCTGTTCTCTGGCGCCCCTCTGGTGTTACTTTGTTAGTAGTCCAATTTTTGGTTTTCTTAGTGTTTTTTTTTTTTTTTTTTTGAGGTTTCTGGCATGAGCTGCTGTTGGCCTGATGCTGAGGCCACACATTGTTCGGCTTACCCTTCAGGCAGCGTGTTAACAGCAGACATAAAACATTGATGTAAAGGTGTTTGCTAAAACTGTGTCACAAAAACAAGTCCACAGGCTGACCACAGTGAACCGCGGCTGGAGTTCCTTGTGTGTGATCATCACGCTGCTCCAGCTGCAAGTGAAAGTCTCTGAGAGCGCCGCGACTCGAAGCAGCCGTGTGACCGGATAGTGATTTATTTACAGGAGGTCACAGTCATGATTAGCACAGATGAGAGCAGTTAATCAGAGTACTTCACCTCAGTGCTGCTACTTGACTCTGTCTGTTTGCACATGAGTGCTAGAGAGACGTTAACAAGCTAAAGAACACACAGTGAAGTGTTGTGTTCACATCACAGCTGAGCCGAGCCTTCGACTGCTGCAGGGTCAGCTGACCCGACTGGACACATTCACAGTGCACAAGTGTTGAAAAGTCAGATGTTGGCAGATGTTGGTGGGTTTCTTCCTCCTGTTTGAAACTCCACACAAAGGCCAGGAGAGAGGGTGAGCAGGCAGTGTGTATGTGTTAAGGGAAAGAGAGTTCAACAGAGCAGGTGATGATAACTGAGTCCAGGAGACGACCAGAGGTGACGGGTCAGAGGACCTGAGAGGTCTCTGTGGGGTGAAGGGAAGTTGAAGGAGGCGAGTTTAAAAACAAACCATGAAGAAATAAAATAGTCACAGTCCTATGAGTTTCCTGTCGACTGTTTTCTAATTCTGTATCTTCTCTTGTCCTGCAGTGGAAACACAACATGTGACATTCATAAAGAAACACACTGAGGTCTGTAATGACTGTAAATCAATCTGTCCTTGTTGTGTTTCATCACTTATCACAGTTCTTCTAGTGCAATAAGGACAATTCAGCCTTCACAGACGCTCAAGTGTTGAGAAAATGGTGAAAGGGAAAAATCTCCTCAAAAGATTTCAGGAGAAGATTTTTAAGATTTCAAAGATTTTCAAGTCTAAAAGAGGAATTCTTGAGCTAAATATAATGTTACACCACACATTCACTTGCACAGACAGACCCACTCTGCAGGTCCTCTGTGACGGATATGATTCACTGGCAGCAGACAGTGGGGGAAAAAATAATGACAGCACCAAAACACACATGCCCAGCCTCTACAGTTTGCAACACACACACACTCTCTCTCTCTCTCTATAGTATTCAGATCACACACACATTCCCAGATCCTGTTTAAAAGTGACTAAATTAGGTCATTAAATCTCTCTCTATCAGTGCTGCACACACTGACAGAGAGAGATTTAAGAGATCTTATCTGAACACCAAGTAACCGTTAAATACTTTACACAAACACGTCTTTGTTGTCCTGTCAGCAAATATTTGTCATGGTATGAAACACAAAGACGTGCAAAGAAAGGCATGAAGCCAAGAGAGCCTCCACCTTCCCATCAGCCCTCACTGCACCTTCTACACTGTGCTTCATAAACCTTCTCCTGACTCCATCCTGTGAGACTCCTGCATACAACATGTTTAATCAGCTTCTAATGAACACAAGTCTCTTTGTTTCCTGTGTTGGCTCATTGGATTCCTGCAGAGGGATCCAGTTCTTCACATGTGCTGCTGTCTCATGTCTTCTTGTGTTACAGGAGACAGTGTTAATCTGACCCATGTTGTTTTTAACACGTCACATGTCATAAACAGTTCAACTCACTCTGACTAAAGCAGGCTGGGTAACTTTCCATCCACTCAGCTCAGAAGATCTCCTCATATGTCACATGACAAGTCTCACCTTCTTCTCCAGAGCTACATAGTGCTTCTTTAAACAGGCCTCCTGTTAAACAGGCCTCCTGTTAACATGACAGTCACATAGCAGATAACAGCACTTGGTGTTTCCTCGGTCTGATTCATTCTGCAGATTTCAGGTTTTCAGGTCGTAGTGGTGTGAAAGTCTGCGGCTCGTTTCATTCCAGAGTTATGACGCTGAGCTCCACACTTGTTTTACAGACGCGTCTTTATTGTCCTGATATCAACACGTTATGTTCTGCACTTGACTTGATAAAACAAGTTGACTGATGTTTTCTTTGAGCTCAGATAATCTGTTGATCCGTCAGTGAGACCAGACACACAATGCAAAACATGCAGAGAAAGTGTGTCTCACTACAGAAAGCCTCTGCCTTCCTCTGTAAAGCTCTTAGTTTAGCTCTCAGCTACTTTTGTGGTTTCTTCTGCCAAAAGATTCCATTGAGCTGACACAGGGGTGGCACCGAAACCGATCTTTTTTTTTTTTCATGTGGCAAGTCGCTGTGGATCTCGTAGTGTTTCTTAGTCACTCTCTCATTTAGTTATACAGGCAGTGATTGCCATGTATAATTACATCAGCTCTTTAATGTATTCCTAAACTCATTTTAAAAAGGTCTGAAACAAAACATTTGGCTGCTAACTCCTATGTACTGAATATCTTCACTCAGAGTGCACGCAATCAACAACAACTACTTCTTCCTCTGTATTTGTTTTGGTGGAGAACTACTTGTTTGAGGTGCGCTGTTGAAATGCGTCCATATGGGAACACCTGTGTGACCAGAATGAAAATGGCGGATGACAATTTCAAGACAATGCTACCAAAGAAGTTTAAATACCGTGTGTGAGGAGGGAAGTCGGAGAATGTGAGTAAAACATGTCCTCGTTGTCTGTCAACACCTGTGCCTCAGCAGTCGTTGTTTGTTTGATGTTAAAACAACTTCTACGCCAGATTGATTTATTGCACATTGATGACTCACACACTCGCTGCCAAAGTTATAATAAGATCAAAGTCTGTGTGTGAACACGACGTCAGGGGTTTGGACGGGCAAAGCAGGGAAACATGCAAACAATTAACTGAAACAGACACTTCCTGTGCAAGTGTTTCTCTCCTGAACACAGGAGTCGTCTCTGAAGGTAGAAGGACAGTGACGGACCGGAGAGGAAACACATGTTGAAGTTGATCAGTTTAAGCTGAGACTCAGGGGGAGTTCCACCTTTGTGGTCTGATGTGACTCAGGCTTCAATCACAACCTACAGCTAGACGTCCTCGAAAACACATCGAAAGTCTTTGAAGTGACAGTCTTTGAAGTGACAGCACGCTCTAGATTAGCATTTTGAATTTGTGTATACAAAGAGAAGAATATCTGGAACCAAAACAGGTATTTTTAAACCTGAAACGTGTTGTTTTTCTGCCTAAACCAAACCAGAGAGAACAGCGATGTGACACAAAGAGACTCAAAGTTGCAACACGAAGAAACGTAAAGTCTTAATTCACTGGTGGTTTTGCAGAGACGTACTGTGCTGACATTTGATCTAGTGATCGGGTCGAGAAGAGTGTTGTTCCCCTGCTGCTTTAAAGCTCATGTAAAATATCCTTAAAGTTGTACAAGACATTTTGAAACCTCCTCGATTGATGTTCAGGCTTAAACAAACTCAATCATCGAAATGTCTTCATATGAAAGTGACCCATCTTTCTGTCTTCAAACAGCGAGGAGGGCTTTAGAATAACACATATTGTATCATTGTCTTATAAATACTGTAAATAACACCTTTCTGAGGACGTTCCCACACTGCACAATGCTGCAGTATGAGTTACGGAGGGTGGTCAGGGAGGAGGCAATCATTCACAGGCTAATCGCTACAAAAGCCTTCCTCCTCTCTGCTGAGTAAACAGTAGCTGCAGGCCAGGCGTGTGTCTGCTGAAGCATCTGCCTTCCTCTGCATGTGTAGCATTGTGTGTCTGGTCTCACTGACAGGGTTAGATTAAGACCAGACTGAAGACTGAATCTCAACACCATAACTCTGAAACAAAAAGACATAAAGGCTTGACCTTGAACTTCAAGTTATGCCCAGATGACAACAAAACTATGTAAAAAAGTAGCTGTCAGTGTGTTCACCTGCTGAAGCTCACAGGTGTGTCTGTACATACCTGTTATCTGCAGGATGAATCAGACCGACTAACCTGTTGTTCTGCTCTTGTGTGCGATGTTGAATGGAGATGATTTTACAAAGGAGTCAAGTGTGAACTGAGGTGATTTCCGCTATGTGGCATATTTAAGGATTTAATTTGTCACTTTTATAGTTTGTGACTTCCTGTAAAATCTTTAAAAATCTTTAAAATCTTGATGACTCATCCTGCACTCAGGGGGCTCATTTTTCCACATGCTGACCTGAAGACAACCGATGTTGAATGGAGATGATTTTACAAAGGAGTCAACGGTGAACTGAGGTGATTTCCGCTATGTGGCATATTTAAGGATTTAATTTGTCACAGAACACGTGATGACGACATTCTCACATCCCAGGAGGGGAGCGTACCTATGTTCCCCGGGTCCTATGTTCCCCGATCGAGTTAACCCTAACCCTAACCCTTTGGGTGAACAGCAGGGAACATAGGACCCTTTTTTAAAAAAAGGGTCCTATGTTACCGGTTCCATACAAAGCGGGGAACATAGGGATGAACATTGTTGAACATTGACAACAACAGAGCTGCCTCACAAACATGTGCCAGCTAATGTTGAGAACATTGACACATTCAACATTAGCTGGCACATGTTTGTGAGGCAGCTCTGTTGTTGTCGTCCTGTTTCCATGGTGACAAGGCAAAACTCAAGGCTCAATGTAAACAGATGATGTGCAGTCGTGACGCAGTCATACGTATTTACTAGTAAGTTGAGTTCACCTCTGATAAGACATTGACTCAAACTGCAGTCCAATGAGTCCTGCTTAATGAGAACCAGATCCGACCAGTTCACCCGGGCCCAGAGGACAGCTCATGCCTCACATGCCCGTTCCCCACACCTTATAAAACTCGGTGGATGTGCACCTGGAAGGCTGGGTGAGGTGGAATCAGTTCAGGAAGCAACAAGGTCCTGTGAGAGAAGGAGACAGAGAGAGTAAAAAAAAGCTGAACTTGTCCTCCTTTGTCTCACACCTGCCAAAGAAAACAAACTGCCCCGGCCTGAACTGTGAGTATGGTGAGGTCATCAACCTGTGTGTGTGTGTGTGTGTCAGAGAGCCGTGCGTCAGTCAGGTGTGTGTGTATATGCGCTGCCCACAATTAGTGACAGAGCTGCTACGTCACACTGGTATATGGACTTAATTTGGATTCAGGAGAGACGCATTAACTGTATAGTTATTAATATGCAAACTTCAATATTTGTTTATTTATCGCAAGTTATATCGTCATCGCAATATTGAACAGTGTTATCGCACATCGCAGATTTTCCTCATATCATGCAGGCCTAATAGGCATCACAACTTGTTTTATTGTCTCTTGGGGCAGAGAGCTGGCATCTCTTCCTCTTTTGCCACTGTCGTTGTTGGGGGACAGCAGCTGGGGCTTGTAGACTCCTAACCGGACCGGCAGAGGCTGGTGTGCAGGGAAGGTGCTGTCGCCGTTGAATGAGAGGAGTCACTAAAGCTTTCCCAAGCTCTGCCATGAAGACTTGCCTCTTGAGGCATTTCCCCCGATTCCATACCGGGTCGATGGCCATCCACACCACATATGCTTCACATGCCAGCCAGAGTCAACAGACCCATGTAGGCTTGGAGGTCTATACCTGGTCCAATGCTCTCCATGTGTCCCCAAACACACGCTTCCCCTCCAGGTTTGTCATGTCCAGTATCATTTCCTCCATGGACTCTGGTAAACAGAGTTGGAAGCTGGACTTGATGTCATCCACACGAGATATTGCGTATCTCGTTGGCCCTGGCGTCATCTCTTTCTCTGCCTCCTCTGTACTGGGAGGAAGAATACCAGAGCAAGTTGCCAACCTTGGCCTGCAATGTCACCTCAGGTGCCTCTTCTCCATGTGCCTCTTCCTCTGGAGCCTCTTCATCTGTTGACTGGTCAGTCTCATAAAGGTCCGGATCAAAACCAGGATCCATGTTGTCTTCCATTACTGACACAGTTTCCGAGGTTGTGTTTTCTTCATCTTTCTCCTCTCACATATTAACACCAGTAGACCTCTGAACACACAGTCAGGTAACAAACCTCTAGATTGCTGGCACATTGCTAACTGTGCTCTGATCGGTTAACTCTGCGCACACACGCCCAGCATTTACAGTAGCTATTGTTACTGTTACATATGCAAATTCAGAGGGCGGACCTGTACACACACACACACCATGTCACCATGAAGCCTAGTAGTTTACTCTGCATGAAAAATGAAAGACAGGAGTCACCACCCGAGAGCTCCTATACACATTTCTACTGTACTGCTTTAACTGCCTCTGTGCTTAAACACCCCTCTGTTACCTGTGTGTGTGTGTGTGTGTGTGTGTGTGTGTGTGAGGGAGAGGGAGAGAGAGAGAGAGAGAGGGGGCGAGGGTGAAAAGGCAGATAACAGGTTTTTCCGGTCAGCAGGAAGTGTTGTCATATTTATTTATCCACAGATTTTGCAGTGCAGCATTCCAGGTTTACAGGCGAACTTTATGTACACTGATGCTATTAAAAAAGGCTGAAACAAAGATGTTCTCCAGAGGAATTAAGGAGCAGTAAAGCTTTTTCAAACCATTTTTTTTTTTTAAACAAACCATTCAGCTCATTCACAGTGAGCACCACATCATGTATGACTGGTTACACCCTGACATGTTGATGATATATATGATATCTTGATAAGAATTTTTGCTCCCCAACACGACTGTCCTGCAGCAGGTGGAGCTGCTGATGTCAGTGCAGCCTGCAGACAGACAGGTCGTTCATTCCTACAGGGGGAGCTGGGTCACAGTTGGACCCTTTTTAAACATCATATGTCGTAAACAGTTCAGATTTTCTCACTCTGACTGCAGCAGGCTGGGTAACTTTACGCTTAAATAAACCAAATACTCTCAAAGGGACAGTACATAGCTGTGAGGAAGAGCTTGAAGAACTTCTTTGATTTTTTTAATGCCCGATCAAAATAAATAAGCCAATTCATGGCTGAATAAATTAAATAAACAAACTGACCTGAGAGGACAACACAGTTTCACTTACTGTCTGACTTTGTTTACATGTGGCGGACCCTGCCACCTTTTCTAGCTTCAAACAGTGTTCTGGGAATCTTATTTTCCTCTGAGAACAGCTTGTTTATTCAGTTATGGGGTAAAACAAATGCGAATGATTACCTCATTAATATAATGAATATCAAAATTCTGAGTTTGAACTTCTTTTCCCAAAGTTACATGATGCTCCTTTAAACTGGCCTCCTGTTAACATGACATCACACAGCTGACATCACCTCGATTCACCCTCGACCCCTCCTCTCCTTCATCCACCTACCTCCACCCCCTCCTCTCCCCTCATCAAGCCTTCTGTCAGCTCAAATAAAATGACCATTACACTAAATGATGGTGCAGTCTCTGTCAGTAAAAGGTCGTTCTGGTGTGAAAGTCTGTGGCTCGTTTCATTCCAGAGTTCTGACACTGAGCTCCACACTTGTTTTACAGACACATCTTTACTGTCCTGATATCAACACATGTCATGTTCTGCACTTCACTTGATAAAACAAGTTGACTGATGTTTTCCTCGAGCTCAGATAATCTGTTGATCCGTCAGTGAGACCAGACACACAATGCTACATGTGTAAATAATAGCAGAGGCTTCAGCAGACACACGCCTGCAGCTACTTGTATTCACAGGATAATTGTTACAGAAACGTTCCTCCTCTCAGCTTTCACTGTCACACTCTGCCTCTCTGTCACAAACACGGCCAAAAGGAAACATTTCCTCACCAGACACATGGATTAAGATGTTGGATCAACAGCCTTCAATCGTCCACTCTCCTGGCCTTTGTGTTGAGTTTTATGCTGGACAAAGAAATTCACCAACATCTGCCAACATCTGACTTCTTTGTGCACTGTCAGCTGACCCTGCAGCAGTCGAGGGAATTTACCTCCCCGCCTCAGCTCGGCTGTGATGTGAACACAACACTTCACTTGTTCTTTGGCTTGTTAATATCTTCCAAGTGATCATGTGCAAACAGACAGAGTCAAGTAGCAGCACTAAGGTGAAGTACTGCTCTCATCTGTACTAATCATGACTGTGACCTCCTGTCATGCACAATGTAAATAAATCACTTCTGGCGCTCTCAAAGATCTTCACTTACAGCTCGAGCAACGTCATAATCACACACAAGAGGAATTCCAGCCGGGGTTGAATTACTCAACATGTGTTTCCTAAACACGCTGCCTGAAGGGTGAGCCAACAGTCTGAGGTCTCAGCATCAGGCCAAGAGCAGCTCAGGCCAAATACTGTAAAAAAACACAAAGAAAGGAATCCAAAAACTGGACTACTTGATCTCCTAACTACTGACAAACAGTGGCGTGCACAGACTTTTTGAATGGCAGGGGCGAAAATACAGTGTGTTCTCGCCACTGAAGAGGGCGCATGTTTTGGTTTCCAAGAGGGCACTTAAGTGCATATTTTTGCCACCCAAGAGGGCAGTTTATCATGTTTAAACCAGTCAAGGGGGCCGCTAAGTGTGTTTTGCCAACCAAGAGGGCACTTTAGCACACGTTTTGGCTCCCAAGAAGGCACTTTAGCACACATTTTGGCTCCCAAGAAGGCACTTCAGCACACGTTTTGGCTCCCAAGAGGGCACTTAAGCATGCATTTTGTCTCCGAAGAGGGCACTTTAGCACGTGTTTTGCCACCCAAGAGGGCAGTTTATCATGTTTTAACCAGTCAAGGGGGCCGCTAAGTGTGTTTTGCCAACCAAGAGGGCACTTTAGCACACGTTTTGGCTCCCAAGAAGGCACTTTAGCACACATTTTGGCTCCCAAGAAGGCACTTCAGCACACGTTTTGGCTCCCAAGAGGGCACTTAAGCATGCATTTTGGCTCCAAAGAGGGCACTTTAGCACGTGTTTTGCCACCCAAGAGGGCAGTTTATCATGTTTTAACCAGTCAAGGGGGCCGCGAAGTGTGTTATGCCAACCAAGAGGGCACTTAAGCACACGTTTTGGCTCCCAAGAGGGCACTTTAGCACTTGTTTTGCCAACCAAGAGGGCAGTTTATCATGTTTTAACCAGCCAAGGGGGCCGTTAAGTGGGTTTTGCCAACCAAGAGGGCACTTTAGCACACGTTGTGGCTCCCAAGAGGGCACTTTGGTGCACGTTTTTCAACAATTTGGCCACGAGGGGGGCGACCGCGACCTGCCCCCCTCCCCCTGTGCACACCACTGCTGACAAACTAACACCAGAGAACAGGCAGATGGAGAGAGACAGAGAAAGCACAGTACAGCCACATGTAGCAGTCTGTGGTGTTCAGGAAGCTCCTGCTGCTCCACACACACAACAGAGAGAGAGAGAGGTCTGGGGCAGTTTGTTTTAAATGTCTGAGACAAAAGAGTAAATATTATTCTTAACATGCAAATATACAAATTTAGATGGAATACAGGCCGAGCAGAAAAAAACGGAAGTTGAAGATAAGAACATTGTGAATCCTTGGAGAGGTTTTTACAGGTCTGTGTTTACACCTAACACGTAACTATGCCAAAACAAATAACATCCTATTAGCCACTTTGAAACAGGACAACAACAGCTGGGAGTGTTTAAGAGTTCTCAGCCGGATCAGGGGGTTTTCCTGAGCTACACCTCGATCACTGTTGGGTGATGATGGCAACAACACTAGCAAAACCTGCCCTTCAACTCTGCAGATGAAACTACAGTCCAACACATGTACCTTGATATGACTTCATTTCTGACATACAGTAAGCATTTGCGATTTTATGTTGATTGTCCTTGTTGGACATTATCATCCAAAGTGTTTTGAACATTTCATCATTGTCTTTATCATGAACAAACGTCTTCAAACCCGCTAAGAAATCACAGGAGAGCGGAATATGAGAGGAGTGTGGTTTCTCAGCTTGTTCTCTCCTCCAAGGAGGTTGTGTTTTCTGCTTCTTGTGTAATCTTGTGGTTTGTGGCAAAGAACTTAATGAAAGAAGGCAGATTTCCAGTAGAACACATCTGTATCTCCTGCTGTATGGATTGTTTTAACTTCAGTTTGTGATCTGAATGATTCCCAATACAGCACAGAGGTCAGAGGTCAGGTGAGCTCTTTACCTTGTATCAGCAGCGTGTGTGTCTCTGAATGAAAACAAACACACACACACCCTGCTGACACACATCCACACAACTGATATGAGTCACAGCTCGCTCTGAGAGACTCTTGCAGCTCGAGCATCATGATCACACACCAGAGGAGTTCCAGTTCACTGTGGTCAGCATGTGGACTGATACAGACACACAGGAGCTGCAGATGTGGATGTTTCTGCCTCTTGGTTCATTGTCAGTTGTTTTTGTGTCACAATGTGAACTGAGGGCCCAGGTGGAACACCAGGTGAACACAGGATGTGGAGTTTATAGCTTATCAGACATCAGCACCATCAGAACACATAACCACAACGTCCCTCCTCTCTCACCCAGACGGGGTCATACCTGTGCTCCCACATTTCTAGGACATTTTCAAAATTAAGTCTTGTGTTCCTTCATTTCCCTTAGTGTTAGTGTTAGCGTTAGGGTTAGGGTTAGTGTTAGGATTAGGATTAGTGTTAGGGTTAGGGTTTGCTGTGCTTCATTTGACTGATCTGACTGGAAGCTAGTCAATGCGAGGCCTCTGTGCTACTTAGTTTCGTTTGTTTATTCAAAAGGACAATGTGCACTTACATTAAATGTTTGCAATAGACTAAGAGATGGGTGCACCAGATTTAGCTAAAAGCTACATTCAATCTGTAGTCCATTGCTACTGGATAACAGGTTGGGTGTCATTGGCTACCAAATTGGGAGAAAGGGGGATAAAACCTGATACGAATTTATGAAAAAGGAAATGTGGGAACGCAGGCACGCTGCCGTTCAGGTGCACACGACCACAACCACAACCTCCTCCCTCTCTCAGTCAGAATACACCCTGAGGCTTCAGTAACTGGCCGTTAGTAGCTCTGCTGATGATTCATGCTCCAGCTATTGTTCCACTCTGCTTGTAGTTTTCATCCTGCAGGATCTGAAAGTAGACTGATGACCTCAACACATCTCACTTATTTCCACACTGTTGTGACTGCTGTGAGTCTTCACTTGCAGCTTGAGCAACATTGTAATCACACACAAGAGGAATTCCAGCTGCTGTTTGTAATAATATTTTAAAAACAGAAACATGATATTTTAAAAAAGAATGTTACTTATTTAAAAGAGGAAGTCTTCAACTAAAAGGGGATGTTCCACCACACATTCACTGCCACAGATAGTTCTTCAGTTCTGTCTGATGTCTCTGTTCTTTCTCACACTCTCCTTCTGTGGTTACTGTCTCCGTCTCTCCTGCAATGATCTGCATTGATTTTCTGTTGTGTCACGGTGAAGCAGCACTGATGAATTCTTCTTTTCCCGTTTCCCACCAGGCAGGGTGTGTTCACTGGAAACACTCCTTGTGTCCAAACCCTGAGGCTACATGACAGCTATAGTTCCTCTGCTGATGGGAAAGTACGTCTCTGCAGAACCACGGATACATGCAGACTTCAGGTTTCTTTATGTCACATCTCTGTGCTCGTGCTCTGGTTTGGTTTTAGGCAGACATCCATCAGGTTTGGGCTTCAAACACCTGTTCTGGTCGCCACCAACAGAAAACATCTGTGTTTTCTCACCACAACCAGAGATCGAGTTCTTCTGAGGTGTCTCGTTCAAAACACTGAGAGCAGCTCTGAGTCTAGAGTCAAGCTGCTGACACACTGCTGAAGGCTCTCACTACCTGTGATGTGCAGGATGAGAAGTCCAAGCAAACTATTATTCACTGAGCTCCTGCTCCACCAACACACTGTCTCAGTCATCCTAATGAAACATGTTTACTGAGGGCCATCACAGGGCAGCACACAAACCATGTTCTTTCTCTTCACCTGCTTCAGTCTTATTCTCCTCTTTCCTGGATGGATGCTCCAGGGGGTCCCTGAGGTCCTGGTCCTAACATGTGGGGCTGGTCCAGGACCTGAGTGTCCATGAGGTGAGGTAGATGTGGTTGAGTGTTTGTGTGTCTGTGTTAGAGGCCCTGAGTGAAGTGTAGAGGTCATCTGGTTTGTTAGATATGTGTTGTTGCTGCTGCATGTTAAGTTGTGTTTCTGACTGAAGCCTGACGAGATAGATGCTGAGTGAGTTCAAGAGGTTTATTCATTTCTTATTTATCCTTTCTGTTCATGGTAAGACTGAGTGTGTGTGTGTGTGTACGCGTGAGTGTGTGTCAGAAGAAGGCAGAAGTGTGTGTCATGACACAATGTGTTGCAGTGTGTCTGGGCTCACTGGATCAACAGATTATCTGTCAGCTTGTGTGGAACTCAGTATCATGACTCTGGAATGAAACGAGCTGCAGACTTTACATTTCACACTTATACGACTTGAAAACCTGAAATCTGCTGTATGAATCAGACCGAGGAAACACCAAGTGCTGTTATCTGTTATGTGACAAGAAACAACACGGGTCAAACTAATACCGTCTCCTGTAACACAAGAAGACAAGAAGACAACATCACATGGATGCAGGAGGGAGGTGATCACTAGAGAACGCCAAAAGGGACACGAGAAGAACTACTCAATCTCTGTTTGTAGTGAGAAATCACAGATGTTTTCTGTCCTCCAGCCATGTTGGTGGCGACCAGAACAGGTGTTTGAAGCCCAAACCTGATGGATGTCTGCCTAAAACCAAACCAGAGCACGAGTACAGAGATGTGACATGAACACACCTGAAGTCTTGAGAGTGTGAACAAGTTTGCCCAGAGGAAATCAGACAGAACTGAAGCAGCGGTGAATCATATCCGTCACAGAGGACCTGTAGAGTGGGTCTATCTGCGGAAGTGAATGTGAATCTGTGGGAGTGTAACATCCTCATTTAGTCCAAGACTTCCGCTAATAGTGGGAAAACTTCCTCTGAGAGTTCCTGAAATCCTTCAAGGAGATTTTCCCTTTCATCATTTTCTCAACACACAGAATGTGTTTCTTCACTGCAGAAAGAAAAAAACAATTCTTTGTCTGCAAAATAATCTTCAACTTGAACTTTTTTCATGTTTTTTGTTGTTTGCAAGAACGTTTTTATCTGTTCCACTTCATAATGTTTTTCCTGCTGCTGTGATTCAGCAGACAGTTGTGAGTCGGTCTGAGGCTGGCTGTCTTCAGCACAGACCTCTCCCTGCTCCTCTTCCTGCTCCTCTTCCTCCTCCTCTTCCTCCTCCTCTCCCTCCTCCACTTCCTCCTCCTCTACCTCCTCCACTTCCTCCTCCTCTTCCTCCCCCACTTCCTCCATACCAGACTCAGTCTCTGGCTGCTGCTCCTGCTGACCCTCCCTGCTCCTGGTTACTGGTCACTTTTTGGCCTGAGAACCACTCTTGTCGTTCACTTGTTTCCTTTTGAGAACAGGGACTTTAAACACGTTATCTTCCTCCTCCATCAGGTCTTCATCACTGTCCCTCACTGTGCTGCTCTGTCTGCACTGTTCACCACAGTCTGCTCTCCTTCTGTTTTCTCACTGTTGGTGCTCATCTCGTCCTCTTTCTGACTGACAGCTGCTTCACTCCTTTTATCTTTTTCCAGCCTCACTGTTTTCCTGTCTCTGCTGTGTCTTTTTTGTTCCCTTCAGAGTCCCAAACACAATATATTCAAAGTCATCTGCCTTCAGGTGAAACACCAGACTGAGTTCATCATCTTTCTTACTGAGGATCATGTGAACCTGCCGTCAGTGTGAAACAGCGCGTTTCAACAGGCAGCTTCCTGATGGGAGAAACTATCTTCCTTTGCCTCGACAGTTCCCTCAGCAACACATCATCACTGTTAAACGGCAGGATGTTAGACATGATGACTCATCGTTTAGCAGGTGTATTGAGAGGAGACACTGATAGAAACCTATCGTTAACAACAATGCCAGTCTCGATCACTTTGTTTACTTTTTCAGTATCATCCACAAAGATGACTACCGTGCCGTTCGTCCGAGCAGCAGATTTAATGCTGCTGTGACCAACAACTCCAGGTGAAGTCCACCGCCAGAATCATATCTGAGTGATTGTAAACATTTGGGTTTGTTTTTATCAGTGAGCCCCAACACAAAGAAAACACATGCAAAGAAAGGCCAGTTCAGAACGTTACATGCGTAGAAGTTAATGTGCTTTTATTAGCAATTTCCTTTTAACAATCATCTGCAGAGTTGAAGGGCAAGTTTTGCTAGTTTGGCTGCCATCATCACCCAACAGTGAGAGTGACCTCTCCAAGGATTCACAACGTTCTTATCACCATCTAACCTTTTTCCTTCTCAGCCTGTATTTGCATCCAAAATCTGTATATTTGCACGTCAAGTATCATATTTAAAACATAAACCACAGCTGGAGCTGTAACCCTCAGCAAACCTCACAGCAGTACAACTGTAGCTCTGTGTTTTCTTTGCTGTAACGACTCCTGAGAGGTGAAAATGTCGTCATCACGTGTTCTGTGACGGGTTAATACGTCCTCCTGTTGGTCAGTGTCACCTCACACACTGTCTCCCTGTTTCTGTCCAGCCTGAACTTCCCCTGCGCTCCTGAGGTGACGTAGAAGAAGGAGAAGCTGACAGCTCCACCTGCACTCACTGACACTTCAGAGGCTCTGACAACGTCCAGCTGGGTCGGTGTCTCCTCACAGCTCAACTCGAACAGCCCGTTGTCGTTGAAGTTTATGTTCTTCAAGACCACCGATGCGTTCAGGTCGATCCTGTCCTCGTAGTGCTGACCCGGGATCCAAACACTGTCCCATCGAGCCACCAGAACAGTACGTGAAGAGTCCAGTGGGTGCCACAGCTCGGCTCCCTTTTTCTGGCAGCTTGCAGTTTTTATAAACTCAAAAGTGTCTCCTAGAATGACAAAGACACCTGAAATAAAAAAAAAAAGAGTCTTGAGCTGAATAAGGATGTTACACCGTGTAACATCCTTATTCAGCTTAAAGGCAGGAACACACTTGGACGAGGTTGGGAACAAGTATGTTCGGTGTGTTCAGCTGCGTTGGAAGCTTGGCTATCAGCTGTCTGAGCCATTGGATTCTCTGATTGGTTGTGTGTCAGCTGAATGGCCATTCTGATTGGCGGCATGCTAGCAAATCAGTGCGGTGTGTGGGAGGGGCGGAATACTGTGTGCACTTTGTTTTTCTATGTACTCCGTTCTGTCATTTCTTGTTTTCATGTTTTGGGGTACTGGCACGAGACTAGCTGTTATGTCCACTTAGGACGAATTAATCTGTGTTTGTTTGGCGATGCCTCGCTGCATGTTGAGTATGTAGCTGTTTTTAGTTGAAATAGTTAAGTTTCAATTTGATCGAAAGTAAAGAGAGTTGCGTGCATAAACCTCTAGTCCAGCATGTTTTTTATACACAACACAAGCGCCACCCACTTATTGCATCTCGCGCAAGCGCAGAACATACAAGCTACCGTGGAGTTGGCCGCACGTCGAAGCGGTGTGTTCAATACCGCTTTTCTGCCGAACGGGTCAAACAAGAGGCAACGGAGTGGTCAGAGAGTGGTCGGATAAGGCAGTTGGATGTCTGGGCGGTGTGTGGGGGCCTTAAGACTTAAGATGATCCAATCTTTTATTATTATCCTTTATCTCCCTTTCCTTTCTCTGTTAAGCCCTTTGTTCAACCTGTCTTGTCTCAGTCTGCTACAGAAACAAATTGAACTCGACTTGATCGACTTCTTTTTCATATGAAGTTGACATGTCTGCACTAACATGTCTAAAAACACGTTTTTAAACACCAATGAAATCCACAAGTTAACAGAAAGGTAGCGTTTCATTTGGTCACCTGTCACCACAAACTGCTGTGAGTAAGTCTTTAAAACAACCACCTCGCCTGTGAACATCTGGTGTTCAACTCCACCAGTGTAGCCGGCCTGACCGCGGGATCATGTGTGGTTCCTTTGTGGTGATCGCTTGAGTGTTGGTTCACCAGAAAATTAACAGCCGCAGTCATTTAAACAGGGTGCACAGAGGGTGCTGTTAGGAACATTACCCTCCAACCAGAACTGGTTAGAGGGAAACATGTAATTTGCTGAGTGAGAACCCACAAAAAGGAAGAATAAGAAGCTGGAAATATGTACCAGAGAGGGGGTGGTGGTGCATGTGGCACGGTGTATGATTTGACTTATTTGTTACTTGGCTCTCAGCGTCAGACTCAAACTGATCACTGAAATATGTGAAACCACTCTGAGATACACTATTCACTTTTCATCGCTTCATTTGATGGGTCGGAGACATTTGAAGAAGAGAGGCTTGGAAATGTGTCTTTTTGAAGTCTCGTCTCGTTTAGGTCATGTTTTTTTATGTTCCCTCTTTTATCTCCTCTCATTCCAGATCCCCTTGTGAAACATTTACATCCTGCTGGATCTGAGTCCAGTTTATTATATGTGTTATCAGACACACTCATCATACAACAGCATATAAAACAATTTAACCCTTGTTAACCTGCCCTGCACGCTCATAAATGGACTGTACTCCTACATTTGTACTCACTGATAAAAGCCGGGTGGCTGAAAACGTTGTGTATCAGCAGCTAGAGGTGAAACTACAGCCTCACACTTAGAAGTGTAGAGCGGCTGTGTTTGATGTGTTGAGACTGAGACTGAGTTTGGTTTGCACGTAAACAAACGTGGGTATATCACGGTAATATTACGTTGTGGCGATCACTCTTCTTCCTGCCAACCTTCCAGACCACCATCAACCTCAGCACCGGGAAAGTTGGAGGCTTTAAAGCGTCCTCTGAGCACCGGCGTCTGTACAGAGAGAGAGTCCTTGGCTGAAACAGGAAATTTTAGTGACATGACACCAACTTTAAAGTCATAACAGCTCTGACACATGTGGCGTGCTGATGTGAATTTGCGGCTGAAGCATTTGGCTTTCATAATTAGACAGTTCTTCCTCAGGGATGACAATTCAGTCGATATCATTTCGCTGATGGAAAGTCAGTCCGTGACATTTCTGGAGCTTCACAGCAAAAATAGAGTTCTGCAGGATCCAGTTGGACTGACTTTAAGGCCTGTCAGGGTTTTGGGGGTTTTCAAGGGGAACAAACTGGACCTGAGGCCCTGATCCTCCTCTGGTTTAAGGCTGGCAGTCACTGTGTCCTCAGTATGTTTTATAATGAGCCGGCTTTTCATACAGTATCCTGGATAACTACAGCAGAAGTGATTAAAAAGAGACTGAATAATATTAAAAGCTGATGACCTTTGGACTCAAGAAGTCCACATGAGACAGGAAGTGAACTTCTGGATGTTATTTGTAAAAACGGTATGATAGGGAGGGATTGTTGTGGATAGTCAGAAGTGTGAGCGCAGAATAACAAGCAAACACGACCTGAGTGAGACCCGAGGCAGCAATCAAGACAGTAATGAGTCTAAATTGCTTCATGTCTGCAGCAACACATCTGTGTTTTGTCAGCGTCAGTTAGACAAGCCGGACGTTGTTCATTCTCTAGAGAACGGATGCCACGCAGTAATTAATCTCCTGCCACACACACACTTTGGGACCTTTCCAAAAGCCTTTCCCTTGGCTGTCATGATACATCTGAGGCTTCTGTGCTACAACACAACTTTCTCTGTTGTTGAGTGGTGGTATTCTCCAGTGGGCGCGATCTCTCCTATGTGGCTCCTCACCCACAGGACGGATGGAGGGCGGATGCTGATTGTTCCACTTTGTAAAAACCCCTTGAGGCAAATTTGGGAGGCCAAGAGGACGATGGTGGAGCAACAGCTGCAGACCAGTGAACAGTTTACTGTCTGCGTTTGACAACAAGTGTGAATCTACCGGATGGTTTTTACGAGAAACCAGAGTGTTTGAACATTTACAACATTTATCCAGCATAGGGCTGCAGAAATATTATGGATTACAGCTCTGTCACCAGTGTGCCCATCACCTGCTACAGGAAGCCTACTCCTCCCTGGACAGACCCAACACACACACACACACACACACACACACACACACACACACACACACACACAGGTAACAGAGGGGTATTTAAGCACAGAGGCAGTTAAAGCAGTACAGTAGAAATGTAAAGCTCTGGCCTTTGTGTGGAGTTTCAAACTGGACAAAGAAACTCACCAACATCTGCCAACATCTGCCTTCTGTGTGCACTGTGAATATGTCCAGTCAGGTCAGCTGTACCTGCAGTACTGGAGGGTATTTCCCTCCCCGGCTTCCCATCACAAAGCTCCAAGCTCCACCATCGCCCCCTTGGCCTCCCAAATTTGCCTCAAGGGGTCTTTACAAAGTGAAACTATCAGCATCCGCCCTCCATCCGTCCCGTGGGTGAGGAGCCACAAAGGAGAGATCGTGCCCACGGGAGCCTACCACCACTCGACAACAGAGAACGTTGTGTTGTAGCAAAGAACCCTCGTATGTATCATGACAGCCAAGGAAAAGACTTTTGGAAAGGTCCCAAAGTGTGTGTGTGGCAGGAGATTAATGAACAGGTCTCTCTTGTAAATGAGACCCTGGGTCTCAATGAGATTTTACCTGTATAAATAAAGGTTAATAAATATAAAATAAAAAGATCAGCAGAGGAAGAAGCAGAAGCTCTCCTCAGCAGAGAGCCCGGGGCAGCCATTGGAGCCATTGCTGGTGGCTCACCTGATGGTGCATGACATCAGGTGAACTGGTCTGTCCTGGTTGCCACGAAGCAACATTTGACCAATGTGTCCAACAAAGACGTTTGTAAATGAGCCGCTCACATTCCAGAGGTTCCTAACAGCTGTTACTCAGTGAAAGTGGTAAAATACACACGATGTTCACTTTCTCATTATTCAGGACTCATTAGTGGAACAGAAACAGGTCGTTTGATTCCTCTTAGTGAAACATTTTGGCACATTAGCACCACTTAAAGTAGCCGAATCACCTACTCCCTTTGCTAATGTGTTAAATGTACCCAAGGATGTCCAGACAGCTATGACTGATTATACAACAGTTAGTTCCGACCACGTAATTTGATTGGACAAGAGGCATTCCATGAGTGCTGATATAGAGTACAACCGCACTGGGACTTTTTACAGACATATCACTCCGCTGCGACGACGTTCCAATTACCGTTAATTCACGTTACATCACTTGCCAACTTGTCTTGGATTGTAACAAACTTTGCACCACAAAGATGGACATATTTCCACAAATTACATTTGATTTAAATTACGAATGGTCAGACTCAGAGGAGGACGAAGGGAAGGAGAGAGGCCAGGATACATCAGCGCAAACCAGGTGTGTTGATATGACATCAGCCGACCTCGACAAATTAGAGAAGAGCAAAAATTAAGCCAACACTGTAAAGCGGACAACCTGGGCTCTGAACTGCCTTCAGACTTGGCTGAATCTGAAAAATATCCAGGTCAACTTTCAGTCAGTTAGTCAGAGCAAGCTGAACACAGTGTTGAGGCAGTTTTATGGATCGATCCGGACAACTAAAGGAGAGCTGTACAGCATCAGCAGCTACCTGGGACTTCGGGCTGGATTAAACCGTTACATCATGAACCTCCGGTGAGCCGTTCATGGAACTTAATGCAACTTAATGAAGACAATGTCTTCAACGGAGTCATCAAAGAGATCAGAAGGGCAGGAAAGGACAGAACAACACACCACCCCCCGATCTCACCTGAAGACCAGCTCATCTTAAAATACTCTGCAGCACTGAGCCCAGGCTTACTGAACAAGGTCTGGTATGATATTCAGCTGCAATTTGGACGCAGGGGCAAAGAGGGGAATCGACAACCGTCACGCAAACGGCGTCACTCTGTAGTCACCACTACTCACAGATGTTGCCAGCTCACACCTACGCTGCAACCACAAGTAACTGAGTACAGCTACCACAACCAAAAGTCACAGACTACAAGTTACTGCACACACAGGTATTAATGACAGCCACAAACCACTATGTGACTGAAGTGACAAACAGCCGTCTCAAACAAAACCAAACTGCTGAGCAAAGTATGAAACTAAGAGAAACAAACTGCAGAGACGCCCAAACTTTACCTGCCTACCAACATGGCTAACTCACCTGGCTGCTCTTCAGTGGCTCGCCGAGCTCGCAGCGTCTTTATCCTTATTTCCTCGCCAGACGCATGGATGGAGATGTTGGATTAACAGCTGTCAATCATCCTCTCTTCTGGCCTTTGTTTGGAGTTTCAAACTGGACATAGAAACTCACCAACATCTGCCAACATCTGTCTCATGTGTGCACTGTGAATGTGTCCAGTCAGGTCAGCTGACCCTGCAGCAGTCGAGGGGATTTACCTCCATCAGGCCAACAGCAGCTCATGCCAGAAACACAGAGAAAACCGAAAACTGGACTACTGGTGATCTCTAAACTAAACTACTAACAAAGTAAACCAGAGGGGCGCCAGAGAACAGGCAGAGAGAGAAAACACAGTACAGGCCCACATGTAACAGTCTGTGCTGTTCAGGAAGGGAAATCCCAGCCAACTATTATTCACTGAGCTCCTCCTCACACTGTCTAAGTCATCTTACAGCAGTGGGCCTCAATGTCAAGTCTGTTGTGCGTCACAACCACACACCTGTTACACACACACCCTGTGAACTTTTGTGTTTTGTTGTTTTTTGGGCTTCAGATTCAAGTTCAAGTTTTTGAGCTCTATCTTAACGATCTGAAACGCAAGTATCAAACGCAAAACGCAAGTAGCTTTGTGGGCGGATCTCAGGCGCTGTCGCTATTATGCCGGCGGATTGCTATTATAATGGCGAATTTGCCAAGCGCACGCCAGGAGCGGTTCACAGCCGAGGGGACCGACGTTCTCGTCAGGGCTGTAAAAGACCGAGAAGTGGCCTTGTATGGGGATGGGAGAAATTCATCCAAATTAGCTTCGGTTAAACTGGCGTGGGAGGAAATTGCCATAATTGTTTCTACGGCCGGCATCCCCAGGACATCACACCTGGCCTCGGGAGCAGTGCGCAACGGCCAGCTGAGGAGGGAGCAGCACAAACACCAAGGTGCAGAGGATCCAGACCCACTACACGCCGTGGCAGCATTGTCAGACCGGACCGCACTGTCCGGGATGCGGCAAGGTATTAATGCCTGTCTTGACCGGTGGCGATGTTGCTGCGGCCTCTCAGACGCATCGCCTCAAGTCTCCAAACGCACCACCTGCTCCTGTTGTGCCTCTTCCTCCTTCCTCCTCCTCCCCTAACTCCATCTCTGTCCACCCGCTCCACTAGGAGCACATCGCGCATTGCCACTCCCGGACCCTCACGGCTACGGCGGGCGCGTCGCATATCAGAGGGAAGAAGAATTAGTTCTTCTGTTTAAATCTTTACAACTTTTTTTGTATGTTTTTATTTTGTATGTGAACTGCCTCCTTGTAGATGAGAGAAGCACAGTGTATGCACGTTGAGCACACACTACATCATGGCAAAGCATGCGCCCCTGACTTTAGACTAGGTTTTTCCTGGTCTGTTTCGGAATTGTTTTCTGAAACAGCAAAATGGTCATGGTGTCGAGATTCAGCCTTGCTTTCTCACCTTAATCTAACTCTGTCACTAGTGACACCTGACGCAATACTACATGTGTAAATAATGTCAGAGGGTTCAGCAAACACTCCTGCAGCTACTTGTATTCACAGGCTAATTGTTACAGAAGCGTTCCTCCTCTCAGCTTTCACTACTGAAGGCCGCTGGATTGTAAAATCAGCACCGTCCTGCAGTCAAACGACACCATGAACAGCATGAAACAGGTGGTGTTCTCTTCCAGCAGCTTGTGTCTGTGTGTGATGATCACTGAGCTGAACTCTACAAGTGGTGAACTAACAGAAACAAACACCTGCAGTGTTGTAAAGACACGTTCCCTGATGCAGACGCAGCCAGCCTGACCCTCGCTGCACTGGGTGGAGGGTGCAGCTGACGGAGGGGAGGTCTTGGAGCTGGAGGGAGAAGCTGGCTGGTGGAGGATGTGTGGGAGGCTGGGTCGCAGTCGGCCAGAGGAAAAGAGATAAGACTGTCACACCAGGTCTGACTATAATTAATCTGATTTCCTTCACCCCTGTCTCTATGAAACACGTCTCTGTAGAAACATGATCCGGTTTTTTTGGATTTTCAGACTCATAGCATTGTTCATTGTTTGAGAGGTTAAACTCTCCTGAGACCCTTTTTCTTCTTTTCTTCTTCTTCTTGTTGAGGGCGGGGCCGCTGAGTGCCAGTGCATCCTGCAGCCTGCAGACAGACATGTTTGTTCATTCCTACAGGGGCAGCTGGTGCACAAGACATTTTGAATCCTCCTCGATGGATTTTCATCAAAATGTCTTCATATGAAAGTGACCCATCTTTCTGGCTTCAAACAGCGAGGAGGGCTTGAGGATAACACATATTTCACAGTTTGTATCATTGTCTTATAAATACTGTAAATAAACCTTTCTGAGGACGTTCCCACACTGCACAAAGCCGGTCAGGGAAGTGGTGTCCACATCTGCTTTAAAGTGAAGAGGCAGCTTTTGTGCCTCCACCATGAGTCCTCTGTCCAGCCACACACACACTGACCACACACACACACACTCATTTATGTGTACACTCATTTTAGTGACATGACAAGTCATAACAGGCTCTGACACGTGGTGTGCTCATGTAAATTTGTGGCTGAAGCATTTGGCTTTCATAATGAGAGAGTTTTTTACTCTTACTTTAATTCAGTCGTCGTTCACAGCAAAAACAGAGTTGCAGCATTCTACAGGATCCAGTTGGTCTGACTGTAAGGCCTGTCAGGGTTCAGTGCACAGGGTCTTTAGGGTTTTTAGGCTTTTTAGGTTTTGGGGGTTTTTCAGGGGGAACAAACTGGACCTGAGGCCCTGATCCTCCTCTGGTTTAAGGCTGACAGTCACTGTGTCCTCAGTATGTTTTATAATGAGCTGGCTTTTCATACAGTATCCTGGATATCTACTGCAGAAGTGATTAAAAAGAGACTAAATAATATTAAAAGCTGATGACCTTTGAACTCAAGAAGTCCACATGAAACAGGAAGTAAACATCTCGATGTTTCTTGTAAAAATGGAAAGATAGGGAGGGATTTTCATGGATAGTCAGAAGTGTGAGAGCAGAATAACAACCAGACACGACCTGAGTGAGACCCGAGGCAGCAATCAAGACCACCTGCTGCCAAAGTGAATCTTCGGGTTTGGCATTAAAATACTCAGCTAACGGAGCATCAAGCAAAACTATAAACCACCTCGATGTCAGATTCCCTGTTGTCTAACTGTCTGTGTCCACCTGGAGCCGGGTACAGTTAGCCGCTGTTAGCAGCTACTGTAGCAACAAGCTATCTGCCCATTAGTAACCTCCAAATCATCAAGTCTGATCCAGTCTCACTCAAAATCTGTGAATAAAGTCATAAAGTAATGAGAACTGATTGTTTGGTTCATGATCATGTTAGCACATGTGACATTTTGTTCTACAGGGTGAAGACGTGACTGGATTCATGTCTAAAAACATACAAACAAAGTGCTTTTTTGTATTTTTGGGGGGGCATATTTTGTTAAATCTAAATCTAGAATGGCTGAAAAAGCATTTTTCCTTTTAGCCCGACTTTGACAAAGTAAACCTCCCTGTGGACAAACAGTAATGAGTCTAAATTTCTTCATGTCTGCAGCAACACATCAGTGTTTTACAACGTAAGTAAGAACAACAAGCAGGACGGTTCATTCCTCTAGAGAAAAGATGTCACACAATGAATAATACGCTGCCACGGCTCCTTGGTCACCTTTCCCAAAGCATTTTCCTTAGCTGACATGACACATCTTGACCTGAGGCTCCAGTGCTACAGTTCCCACATGAGTCTGAAACACAAAGCCCTCTGTTCTCCAGACACCGCAGCATGTAAGTGGTATTCTTCCACAGCAGTGATCTCTCCTTTGTGGCTCCTCACTCATGTTTTCCATGCTGACCGCAGGACGGGTGGAGGGCAGCGGCTGATAGCTCCAGTTTGTAAAAACACCTTGAGGCAAATTTGGGAGGCCAAGAGGACGATGGTGGAGCAACAGTTGGCAACCAGTGAACAGTTTTCTGTTGGCGTTAGACAGCAGATGTGAATCCAGCATAGGGCTGCAGAAACATCATGGATTGCTGCTTTGTCATTGCTGCTCTTTTTATATTTCCTGCCTCTGTTTTGTTTCTTGTCTGAGGCTCAGGTGGACCAAGGTGTTCGGGAAATAGTGAGCACTGTACTTCTGCGTTTTTGTAAATCAACAACTTCCATTGTTGCTCAATAAACATATATTCATAAATAATGGTGTCATTCTGCTTTGAAGATTCATCACAATCCCTGTGTATTCTCTCAGGATGAAGCAAATAAAACTGTCCAAATCAAACCTCACAGTATTTCTCCTCCTGACTCACTAACAGAGACGAGCAGCTTCTCTCTGATGGATATTTATCATGACGACAAAATAAAACTTTGAGTCTGTAAGACGTAAGCATAAAACAAATTATATGAAATGTATCTGGTTAGTTAAATATGATATGAATGTGATTTAAAAACTAGTGCTTTTTAACAATGATGAAGCCTTCTGCAGCAAATAACCTGCAAACCTCTTGGCTGCTGATTAACAGAACAACAAGGCTGCAGCTCTCTTGGCTTCATGCCTTTCTTTGCTTTGTGTTTCATTCCATGACAAATATTTGCTAACAGGAAAATAAAGGCGTGTTTGTGTAAAGTATTTAACAGCTACTTGGTCTTTAGATAAGATCATTCTCTCTATCAGTGTATGCAGAACTAACAGAGAAACAATTAGTTACCTAATTTAGCCACTTTGAAACAGGACAATAACAGCTGGGAGTGTTTAGGAGTTCTCAGCCGGGGTTTTTTTCCTGAGCTACACCTCGATCACTGTTGAACATCACTGGAACAGCCTCCACTCTGATTTGCAGTGACTCACAACTGTGCAGATAATTGTGAAAAGGAAATGGACCACAAAACCACATTAACCTCTTCATATATAACGTTCTGAACTGGCCTTTCTTTGCATGTGTGTTTCTTTGCGTGTGGGCTCGCTGATACTTGTCAGACATTACTATCGAAAGTGTTTTTAAAGGGACAGTGTGTAATGATTTAAGTAATTTATTAGCTCAAATCAACGTCTTCGTTCATAAGTAAGTCCTAATTGGTGTACAATTACCTCTGCCAACAATCTGACTTATTCTCCTGAGCGAAGAATTACCTATCTGAATATACAGTACATAGCACGGGCAAGCTCTATGGAGGCCGCCATGTCTTTCCGGTTTTAAAAAAACTATGGACTGCTGAGAGGGACACAAAGCACTACGTGGTACTACGTAGTAAGGCTAAACGTGTTTTCGCTCAGAGCCAGCTTGACTGCGGAACTGAGAGGGAGCTCAGCGAAAGCGCTGGTCACTAACAACAACAATAACTAACTACATCTTTACCTCGTTACTTGAATCAGTAGAAATACTCGACGCTGTTGGGAAAGAGTCCATATTTTGAAAATGAGTTTCTTGTCCGTCAGGGCCACCGTAACTTCCGGAACGTCGCCAACGTCTTCAGAACGGGAGGGGTGAGCAAAGGAGTGTTGCAATGTAGAACCTCACAGCTAGATGGTGCTAAATACTTGATATATTACACACTGTCCCTTTAACATTTTGTCAGCAAACCTTATTTTTAAAGGGATATTCTGGTGTAAATTTAATCCATGGCCTAAAATGGTCGGAAACTGTGTTAGACTCCCTCTGGAGAGATAAAGTTTGCTAGCTAACTTAGTTTTAGCATCCTCAGAAACGACTGTACAACAACATTAAATTGCAGTAAATGGGTCCAAATAGCCCTGTGAGTCGATTACCGAGTGCAGTAGAGTTCCGCAGCTCAGTGGTGATCATTACTGCGGGACTCTACTGCACTCGGTAATCGACTCACAGGGCTTCCCCACAACAAGGAAGGCTTCTCGGGTGGTGAGGTTTGTTTATATTTTCCAACAAATACGGCAACTATATCAAATGTTTGATGCCTCGAAATATGTGCTGGGACCCTGTTTCTAATGTTGCTGAAGTTTGGTGCTGTTCTTGGCATAATTTGTGGCTTTTTGATGGCGGTTAATATTTGGATCCATTTACTGCAGTGTATTGTTGTCGTGCGGTCGTTTCTGAGGATGCTAAAACTACGTTAGCTAGCGGTCTGCAAACTTTATCTCTCGAGAGGGAGTCTAACACAGTTTCACGGTGTGTTAGACCATGGATTAAATTTACAACGGAATATCCCTTTAATCAATTTCTCTGTAGTGAACAAATGTCTGCAAACCGGCTAAGGAATCACCAAAGAGAGGATGCTCCCTCTAACTCCAGAACTTGGCTGAGATTTATCACATTTTCAAGTTTTGTTTAGTGTCACAGTTATTCAGTGTTCGCTGTCTGGACATCTGTGGGTACATTAGCAGCAGGAGTAGGTGATTCGGCTGCTTTAAGTGGTGCTAATGTTTCTGTATATGTATGTATGTATTTTTTCTGGTGCTGCACGTGTGCTGGTGTCTTTGTCTGGAACAGAAGCGTGAAAGTGAATTTCCCCTCGGGGACAATAAATCATGAATCTGAATCTGAATCTAATGTGCCAAAATGGAACCTGTTTTTGTTCCGTTAGGAACCTCTGGAATGTGAGCTGCTTCATCTACAAACGTCTTTGTTGGTCACATTAATCAAGTGTTGCTTAATGAGAACCAGGTCTGACAAGTTCACCAGAGGACAGCTCCTCTTATGTCATGCACCACAGCAGTGGCTGTCCCGGGCTCTCTGCTGAGGAGAGCTTCTGCCTCTTCCTCTGCTGATCTTGATGGGAAATGTGTGTGTGTTTCATACAGAGCTTCAACAGGTACTCAGACACACACAGACACTGTTGATACAAGATAAGGCACCTGTCACACTGTTTTTGTCCTTTAATAGAGCTGACCTGACCTCTGACCTCTGTGCAATTTTTGGAATCATTCAGGTCACAGAAGCTTGAACACTAATTTCCTCACTGTGACAATGAGCTTGGGGGGCTTCAAGTTCAAGTCACATAGCTGACATCACCTCGATTCACCCTCGACCCCTCCCCTCCTTCATTCACCTACCTCCACCCCCTCCCCTCCCCTCTTCAAGCCTTCTGTCTCAACTCAAATGAAATGACCTTTACACTAAATGATGGCGCGGTCTCTGTCAGATAAAGGTCGTTCTGGTGTGAAAGTCTGCAGCTCGTTTCATTCCAGAGCAGGCCCGGTTCTAGACTGCCTTGATTGGGGGGGCAGTAAGAAATGTTGATGGGTCACCAACTGCTACTGTTTTGAGTGCCATAGAGATAACGTTTTTTTTGTATGCCTACCAGTCTATGATGCCAACCCAGACATAAGCATCGCAGATTCGCCGTGGTTCCATCGGCAAAGCTCTAACGGGAATTATTTTTCTGGATTGACGAAGAAAACAAATTCTGTGGCCAACAAATTATTGATGTCAGTCTACTAACATATTTTCTATTTCAATTTGAAGCTACAATGTAATTGGCATTTTACATTTTAAGCCCACCTCCACCTCCCCGATGTAGGACAACTTTATCAATGACCAATTAGAATTAGTTATCCAATATTAAATGGAATCTAAACCTAAATATTGCGCAACTGGCAGATAAAACTTTTGACGCACGGAAAGAACACACACTTTTGAGCCCCAGTGATGCTATAAACAAGTGCACCAAAACATGGACATATGAATGCACAACCCCAATGCATAACTAAATCATCAGAGCCAGCCGTTCCATAATAAAAATGTCTTGCCATCATTCGTTATCCATGTTTACTTCTTCTAGATGAAGCTGCACTTGATTTTAAAAACAAATCAGTCAGTTTGCAGCATTTTTCACCATCAGCCTACAGTGCTCTCAGATTTCTCTCTCTCTCTTTTCTCCGCTCACCCCTTGTGTTGCTTGATGCCTCCATTCTTTTTTTTGCTAGCTTAATCTCAGTCAGCTTCCAACTTCCAACAACCACGCAGACGCGGTCCACTCGATTCAGTCTTGAAATTCCCAGAAGGCATTGCTTCATTTTTAACTTTTGCAAACAAATAATCAAATAAAAAAAATGAAGGTAGATTTGTATTATTTCAAACCATGCACGTTTTTGAACATCTGAATAAGAAATTCGCTACAAAACAACGCAGACTGATGTAAAAGTTCGTCACTGTAGAGGGTAACCATGACTGTGATACAGAGACGTGTATGTGGTACATAAATAGTGATCAGACTGGAGCTTTAACAGATGTGGATGACTTGAAGAGATTAAATTGTCATTTGGCTTTTGAAGAATGCTACACAGGGAACAGAGTGGTTAGTCAGCCGGCCCATGAGGACTTGTGGTTCCTCTGGCATCTGCCAAAGTTTAAGATTGTCAGTCTGTCACATACATCTTGCCCCACCACCAAATTTCCCAAATTCATCGTGGTAGATACGAAGGGAGGTTGGGAAATTTGGTGGTGGGGCAAAATGTAAGTTTCTTTATAATCTGTGACAAAGCAATTTTTCAAACAGCGCTATAAAAATGAATAAATAAATCTTGTCTGATTGATTGATGCTATATTATTGTGCACCACTTTCTCGCGCTTTGGAAAGTCGTGTGTGCCTGCCTGGGTTCCCTGTTTCTCCCTGCCAGATGCCAGCAGCCTCAGATTAGCCGCTGTCGGAGGCTCTGGCCCCAGGAAGTAACGTTAAACAGTGGCCGGCGGCGCTAACCTGAATTTACAGGTTATGGAGTCCCCTCTCACTAACGTGTGTTGTTTAATCCTGTCGGCGAGGGTGGGTGAGGCTCGTGGGCCAACAGGACTAACAGCGGGGCTGGCAAGGGTTGAAAGTTGAAACCCGCTTCACAACCGGTACGCAGCCTGCCCGTGTGACACTCCCCATGCCGCGGAGTGGGACAGAGACAAACTCGGCAGCAGCCGCCGATGGGACTAGGCTACTACAAGCAGTTGCTAGCCGACATGCTAACAACTGACAAGCCTGGAGTGTCCGTAGTATCTAATGTGATGCTAACTGAGAGAAGCTGCTACTGACTGTACAAGAGAGAGAGACAGACACCGGCTCTGTTGGCAGAAGAGCTGTGGACTGTGATTACTCTGAGCAGTATTTATGGGAATACGTTACAATATTATATATTTGAATATACTTTTTTTTTTCTTTTTTCTTTTCGGAATGAAGCGGGGTCGGTTTGGTGGGGCAGCCGAAGCATTTGGGGGGGCATTGCCCCCCCGTGCCCATGCCTAGAACCGGGCCCGTTCCAGAGTTCTGTCACTGAGCTCCACACTTGTTTTACAGACACATCTTTACTGTCCTGATATCAACATGTCATGTTCTGCACTTCACTTGATAAAACAAGTTGACTGATGTTTTCTTCGAGCTCAGATAATCTGTTGATCCGTCAGTGATACCAGACACACAATGCTACATGTGTGAATAATAGCAGAGGCTTCAGCAGACACACGCCTGCAGCTACTTGTATTCACAGGATAATTGTTACAGAAGCGTTCCTCCTCTCAGCTTTCACTGTCACACTCTGCCTCTCTGTCACACACAGCGGCCAAAAGGAAACATGTCTTGTCACCACAAACTCAGCTGGAGACGGACTGACAAGCTTCTGTGACCTGAACGATTCCCTCAGAGGTCAGAGGTCAGGTCAGCTCTATCAAAGGACAAACAGTATGAAAGGCTCTTTATCTTGTATCAGCAGCATGTGTGTGTCTGAATGATCCTCTCAGAACTGGAATGAGGCACATTTCCTTAAACTTAACCAGACTTCAAAGAGACAAGTGGAGCGGCCTAGAGGGTTTTTGTTCAGAGGCTTTCTGGTGTAAATGTGATGCAAGATAAGATAAAATAAAAGATAAGGAAGAGGCAGAGGAAGTGTGAGAAAGACCTCCTTTATTAAAACATGTCCAGTACTTGTTGCAGCTCTGTATGAGACACGACCCCATCTTCAAGATCAGCTTTTCCAGGAAGTCACAACCTCTAAAAGTTACAAATTAAGCCTTTAAATCTCTCTCTTTAGTGCTGCATACACTGACAGAGAGATATTTAAGAGATCTTATCTAAAAACCCAGTAAACGTTAAATACTTTACACAAACACGTCTTTATTGTCCTGTCAGCTAATATTTGTCATGCTATGAAACACAAAGACGTGCAAAGAAAGACATGAAGCCAAGAGAGCCTCCATCTCCCATCAGCCCTCACTGCACCTTCTACACTGTGCTTCATAAACCTTCTCCTGACTCCATCCTGTGAGACTCCTGCATACAACATGTTTAATCAGCTTCTAATGAACACAAGTCTCTTTGTTTCCTGTGTTGGCTCATTGGATTCATGCAGAGGGACCCAGTTCTTCACATGTGCTGTTGTCTCTTGTCTTCTTGTGTTACAGGAGACAGTGTTAGTCTGACCCATGTTGTTTTTAATATGTCACATGTCATAAACAGTTCAACTCACTCTGACTGAAGCAGGCTGGGTAACTTTCCATCCACTCAGCTCAGAAGATCTCCTCATATGTCACATGACAAGTCTCACCTTCTTCTCCAAAGCTACAAAGTGATCCTTCAACAGCCTCATTTGAAAGACAGTCACATAGAAGAAATCACCCTTGAAATCATCTCTATTCAACATCGCACACAAAAGCAGATAACAGCACTGTTTCTTCAGTCTGATTCATACAGCATACAATAGTTTTTTTCCAGTCAACAGTCATATTTATTGATCCAAAGATGTTGCAGCGCAGCATTCCAGGTTTAATCATGAACGCTACTCACAGCTGTGGGCCTTAACGTCAAGTCTATTGTGTGTCACAGCCATGAGCTCATGGCAGCCGGCCCAGGATCATTACAGCCATTATCCTGGGCCGACTGCCAGGCTCATGAAATTGTTGGAGGAGAAGGAGGACGTGTTTGTCTCACACACAGATTAATGACCCCAACACACTGACTGTACAGGCCCGGGGCAGTTTCTCTCACACAGCCATGTTGCTTCCTGAACTGATTCCACCTCACCCAGCCTGCCAGGTGCACATCCACCACCAGAGTCTCATCTGAGTGATTAGTTGACATGAGGACGCTCACCAACACATCAGGGAGAGACAAGATGAAGCAAAGAGACACACACAGTTCATCAGACAGGCGTCTGTCACCTCTGACAGGAACAGCTTTCCTCTCTGAGTGACTCGTTGTGATACAGACACACAGATTGTGTCAAACACATGAAAAGAGTCATAATGAAGCGACAAAATGTGCTGTCAGCAGCTTGACACAAGACTGAGAGCTGCTCTCACTGCCTGCCAGTCGACCTTTGATGAAGCGTGAAAACATTAAGCAGAGTGGAACTACAGCTGGGGCACGGATGATCAGCAGAGGTATCTTAAGGGGGGTACACACATAAGGATTTTATAAATCTTAAGAGATTTTTTATCTGTAGAGCCCCCACACATGAAGATAAAAAAAATCAGTTTTAATCGTACTGTGTGTGGTGTGCTCTGATATTCTCAGCACAGGACACCACACACATAAAGATTATCTGTCCCACCGCCGATCTAGAATCTAGTCCTCCGAGCCAGAAATATCACGCGATCTACAGTAACTAATGGCAACAACCCCAGCGTCACCGGGCTCTTCATAAACAGAAAAAAAAGCATAGTATATAGCATGTATATATAAAAGTAGTAAATAAAGGTGAAAGACATAGAAGAGAGAATGATGGTGGTCCTCGGACTATTGCTGTCCGAAAAAAGTCTACTGAGCGAGCTTGAGGTGAGTAGATTTATAGTTTATTTTTCGCATAGGAAAAGTTAGATCTCACCGCTGTTTTTATTTACGTTCGCTTCCGTGTTCCCCAGTCAGCTGGTCGGCTACGTTGCGTTTCACGTTACATTTCACGGAGTAGTGACTCGGGAGTTGTCGACTTTCCCCACAGACATGAAGATTTTTCGTCGTAAATATTGAACAAGTTTAACATTTACGATTGTCGGCCGCGACCCGTTTCCGAGCAAATTATCGGGACAAATTGACTCTTAACACACCACAGACCACAGGATAATCGTATAGGATAATCTTATGAGACAGAAGATAATCTTCCGTTGTCAGGAAGGGGTCAAATCGGAGCAAAATCAGCCCGATTATCGTTATGTGTGTACCCCCCTTAAGGCTGCTTGTTGACACTGCTGTACATGACTGGCACAGGCTGCTCTTGGCCTGATGTGTGTGAGGCCTGAGGACCAGCTCCCACTAGTCTGTGGTCAAGTTCTCCGGCTTCACACGCCCGTAACAAGCCAGTAAACTCCAGAAAAACCCACATCTGCATCTCCTGTGTGTCTGTATCAGTCCACAGAGCTCAGCTCAGAGAGGAACTGTCACCTCCACCTCCTGTAATGCAGCGTGGTGTAACAGCCTGAACAGGAGCTCCAGCAGGTGAAGTGTTGTGAGCTGCTGATGGACTGGAGAGAGGAAACACAGGATCATGTGGCTGACCACAGTGAACCACGGCTGGAACTCCTCTTGAAGTCATCACTCTGCCTTCTTTCAATAAGTTCTTTGCCAAAAAACCACAGAAGATTACACGCCCACAACTCTCCTGATGACTCTCTGTGAATTCTCTCCAGACATCTATCTGCTCTCTCTACACATGTGGTGCAGTCAGACTGAGGAGCTGCAGAGTTAACTTCTCTAACTTTCCTTCCACCTTTATTTCTTTTTCCTCTTTGCAAATTGAACATATCAACCGGCCACTTAAAGCTTCAAACCACCTTCGCCTAGTCCTTATGATTTGGGTTTCCTGTGTACCGACCTGTTTTGGCAAACTGTCTCTGAGTCGTGCTTACTGTGTTCAGTCTGTGTTTGAGGGTCTTTTGGTTTCGGTGTGATCAACTCTCTGTGGAGTCGGTGATAGTGATGAGGTGTGTTAACCTGCCCGGCACGCTCATAAATGGACTGTACTCCTACATTTGTACTCACTGATGAAGGCCGGGTGGCTGAAAACGTGCATCAGCAGCTAGAGGTGAAACTACAGCGTCACACTTAGAAGTGTAGAGCGGCTGTGTTTGACGTGTTGGGACTGAGACTGAGTTTGGTTTGTATGTAAGCAAACGTGAGTACATCATGGTAATATTATGTCATGGCAATCCTTCTTCTTCCTGCCAAACCCTCTGGACCTGCCACCGACCTCAGCACCAGGAAACTTGGAGGCTTTAAAGTGTCCTCTGAGCACCGGCATCTGTACGGAGAGAGCTTCCCAAGATGTTTAAATCCAAAGCGTGAGGAGGGAAGTCGGAGAATTCCTGTAAAACATTTCCTCGTCATCTGAACATCTGTGCCTCAGTGTTTGTTTGATGTAAAAACAACTTCTACGCCAGATTGATTTATTGCACATTGAGCAAGAGAGTATCTGGACGCACTGATGGTGTTGTGGGAGATAATCCCTCCGGTCAAAATGGACTCTAGAGCTGCCAACTGTGACTCATGAAGAGAGAGAAGCCTTTCTGCTGAGGAGTGATGCCAAAGCTCTGATCAGATCCATGTCCATGTGTGAGCATGACGGCAGGGGTGAAGCAGGGACACATGCAAACAATTAAATGAAACAGACATTTTCTGTGAAAGTGTTTCTCTCCTGAACACAGGAATCGTCTCTGAAGGTAGAAGGACAGTGACGGACCGGAGAGGAAATACATGTTGAAGTTGATCAGTTTAAGCTGAGACTCAGGGGGAGTTCCACCTTTGTGGTCTGATGTGACTCAGGCTTTAATCACAACCTCCAGCTAGATGTCCTCGAAAACACATCGAAAGTCTTTTCTGGGCAGGGAACGGGGGTTGTGGTTCACACAGGAAGTGACAGCACGCTCTAGATTAGCATTTTGTATTTGTGTATACAAAGAGAAGAATATCTGGAACCAAAACAAGTGTTTTTTTAAAACAAACCATGTCGGTTTTTTTTAGCCCAAACCAAACCAGAGAGAACAGCGATGTGACACAAAGAGACTGGAAGTTGCAACACAAAGAAACATAAAGTCTTAATTCATCTGTGGTTTTGCAGAGACGTACTCTTCAGCGTCTGTGGAGGACGGTCGTCCCTCCATGTCATCCGAGGAAAACAACTTTCAATCTGTTTTTTCAAATGCAGGACGAGAATAGGTGGGTGTGCGTGGATGTTTAACTGAAACAGGCTTGCAGAATCACAGAACCCAAATTAATCATCAACAACAATGTTCCCCCAATCGTGTAAAGCTCATGTAAAATATCCTTAAAGGTGCTGTGGGGAGTTGGACCAACACCAAGACACTAAGAGAGAGAAAGTTCACAAGCAACGTCCTTTAATTAGGGAAATTAACATGGGGGGAATAATGCAGTCAACATAAATCGTCTTCCCGAGTCCGGGGTATTTCCAATGATAATCCTTTTAAACTCTCCTCCCGTAGGTTGCCGCCCGACAGCATCCCATGTAGAGCGAGAATGAGCCTTACGGGGCTGAGGTTCAGTCACAGTTTTTATGGTCCAGGCTGATCAGAACCTAGGTGTCCTCACTTGGTGATTAGACACAGCCGTCATCATTTCGAGCTGATTGAGGAGCACTGCAGGTAGGTACCGCCCCTCAATCACTCTGCCTAGTGCTAAATATGGTCTGTAGTGCTGAACCTCAGCCAGAGTCCACTTCTTACCTCTGTCAGGACGCTGGTCAGGGTGGGCCCATAGTGACACTCCACAGTGCACAAGACATTTTGAAACCTCCTCGATTGATTTTCAGGCTTAAACAAACTCAATTATCAAAATGTCTTCATATGAAAGTGACCCATTTTTCTGGCTTCAAACAGCGAGGAGGGCTTGAGGATAACACATATTTCACAGTTTGTATCATTGTCTTATAAATACTGTAAATAAACCTTTCTGAGGACGTTCCCACACTGCACAATGCTGCAGGGTCAGATGAGGCTGGTGGGGAAGCCGGTCAGGGAAGTGGTGACCACGGGCTGCTTTGAAGTGGAGAGGCAGCTTTTGTGCCTCCACCCTGAATCCTCCGTCTAGGCACACACACTGACCACACACATGCACACACACACACAAACACACGCACAGGAGTGTGTGTGTTTGTGTGTGTACACCCATTTTAGTGACATGACAAGTCATAACAGGCTCTGAAACATGCGTTGTGTTTCTGTAAATTTGCGGATGAAGCATTTGGTTTTCATAATGAGAGAGTTCTTTACTCAAAAATGACAATTCAATAGCTATCATGTCGTCCTCACGCTGATGGAGAGTCAGGTGACACAACATTTCTGGAGCTTCACAGCAAAAACAGAGTTGCAGCATTCTGCAGGATCCAGTTGGACTGACTTTAAGGCCTGTCAGGGTTCAGTGCACAGGGTTTTTAGGGTTTTTAAGGGGAACAAACTGGACCTGAGGCCCTGATCCTCCTCTGGTTTAAGGCTGGCAGTCACTGTGTCCTCAGTACGTTTTATAATGAGCATATTACAGTATCCTGGATATCTACTGCAGAAGTGATTAAAAAGAGACTGAATAATATTAAAAGCTGAAGTGAACATCTGGATGTTATTTGTAAAAACGGTATGATAGGGAGGGATTTTAGTGGATAGCCAGAAGTGTGAGCACAGAAAAACAAGCAAACACGACCTGAGTGAGACCCGAGGCAGCAATCAAGACCAACTGCTGCTAAACTGAATCATCGGGTTTGGCATTAAAATACTCAGATAACGGAGCATCAAGCAAAACTATAAACCACCTCGGTGTCAGATTCCCTGTTGTCTAACTGTCTGTGTCCACCTGGAGCCGGGTACAGTTAGCCGCTGTTAGCAGCTACTGTAGCAACAAGCTATCTGCCCATTAGTAACCTCCACAAATCAAGTCTGATCTAGTTTCACCCAAAATCTGTGAATAAGATGATAAAGTAATGAGAACTGACATTTTGTTCTACAGCGTGAACATGACTGGATTCATGTATAAAAACATACAAACAAAGTGCTGTTTTGGGGGGGCACATTTTGTTAAATCTAAACCTAAAATGGCTGAAAAAGCAACATGTCAGTGTTTTACAACATAAGTAAGAACAACAAGCGAGACAGGTCATTCCTCTAGAGAAAACATGTCACACAATGATTAATACGCTGCCACGGCTGCTTGGTCACCTTTACATCTTGATCTGAGCCGCTGTGTTACAGTTCACACATGAGTCTGAAACACAAAGCCCTCTGTTCTCCAGACACTTACAGCATGTAAGTGGTGTTCTTCCACAGCAGTGATCTCTCCTTTGTGGCTCCTCACTCATGTTTTCCATGCTGACCGCAGGACGGGTGGAGGGTGATAGCTCCTGTTTGTAAAAACCCCTTGAGGCAAACTTTGGAGGCCAAGGGGAGCAACAGTGGGCAACCAGTGAGCAGTTTTCTGTCGCCGCTTGACAACAAGTGTGAATCTACCGAATGGTTTTGACAAGAGACCAGAGTGTTTAAACATTTACAACATTTATCCACCATAGGGCTGCAGAAATATCATCGATTGCAGCTACTTCTCTACTTCCTACTTCGGTTTTGTTTCTTGTCTGAGGCTCTGGTGGACCAAGGTGTTCAGGAAATAGTGAGCACTGTACTTCTGCCTTTTTGTAAGTTTTTGTAAATGTACAACTTCCAGTGTTGCTCAATAAACATATATTTTCTAAATAATGGTGTCATTCTGCTTTAAAGATTCATCACAATCACTGTGTATTCTCTCAGGATGAAGCAAATAAAACTGTCCAAATCAAACCTCACAGTATTTCTCCTCCTGACTCACTAACATCGACATGCAGCTTCTCTCTTAAAACTTTCTGGAGTCTGTAATACGTAAGCATAGAACAAATGATACCACATTTATCTGGTTTGTTTAACATGATATGAATGTGATTTAAAAAACAAGTGCTTTTTAACAACAATGAAGCCTTCTGCAGCAAATAAGCTCCAAACCTCTCAGCTGCTGAACAACAGAACAAGAAGGCTGCCGCTCTCTTGGCTTCATGCCTTTCTTTGCTTTGTGTTTCATTCCATGACAAATATTTGCAAACAGGACAACAAAGATGTGTTTGTGTAAAGTATTTAACAGCTACTTAGATAGATCAGTACATGCAGAACTAATAGAGAAACAATTCATTACTTCATTTAGCCACTTTGAAACAGGACAATAACAGCTGGGAGTGTTTAGGAGTTTTCAGCCGGGATTTTATTTTCCTGAGCTGCCTCGATCACTGTTGAACATCACTCCAACAGCATCCACTCTGATTTGCAGTGACTCACAACTGTGCAGATAATTGTTAAAAGGAAATGGACCACAAAACCACATGAATGTCTTCACATATAACCTTTCGAACCGACCTTTCTTTGCATGTGTTTCTCTTTGTGTGTGGGCTTGCTGATACTCGTCAGACATTATCATCCAAAGTGTTTTTGACATTTGATCAATTTCTCTATGATGAACAAATGTCTGCAAACCTGCTAAGGAATCACTGAAGAGTGGTTGGTCCCTCTAACTCCAGAACTTGGCTGAGATTTATCACATTTTATCACATCTGGACATCTGTAGGTAGATTAGCAGCAGGAGTAGGTGATAGCTCATTCAGCTACTTTAAGTGGTGCTAATGTGCCAAAATGTTCCAATAAGAGGAATCATACGACCTGTTTTTGTTCCGTTAGAAACTTCTGCAATGTCTCATCTACAAACGTCATTGTTGGTCACATTCATTAAGTGTTGCTTAATGAGAACCAGGTCTGAAACGTTCACCAGTGTTGGATCAAGACAGAAAGAGAAAGAAAGAGAGAGAAAAAATGCTGAAGTTGGTTTGTCTCACTGTCCTGAAACAAACTGTCTCGGGCTCTCTGCTGAGGAGAGCTTCTGCCTCTTCCTCTATTGATCTTGTTGGAAATGGGGCCGTGTTTCATACAGCACTGCAACAAGTACTCAGACACACACACTCATTCAGACACCCACACACTGTTGATACAAGATAAAGAGCCTTTCACACTGTCCTTTGATAGAGCTGTCCTGACCTCTGACCTGATGATGATTTTGGGAATCATTCAGGTCACAGAAGATGGAACGCTCACTTCCTCACTGTGAATTCTCCAGACAATGACCTGCTCTACCACTCCCCTCCAACATCGAGTGCAGCCTGTCAGATTTCCATGGTGACACATGCCAACAGTCTGACAGAGCACCGTGACTCTCAGCGGCTGTGTGGACCTGGAAGTGTTTTTATTTACACACTGCATCAGCATGACAGGAGGCCACAGGAATGATCAGTAGAGATGAGAGCAGCCAGTGAGAGTATAGACTGGCAACTACTTTTTTACATCGTTTTATTATTTTTTGGGCCTAAAGTTCAAGTTCAAGTCTTTAGGTCTTCTTGTTTCAGAGTCATGGTGTCGAGACTCAGCCTTGCTGTCTTGCCTTAATCTAACCCTGTCACTAGTGAGACCTGACACAATGCTACATGTGTAAATAATATCAGAGGCTTCAGCAGACACACACCTGCAGCTACTTGTATTCACAGGCTAATTGTTACAAAAGCGTTCCTCCTCTCAGCTTTCACTACTGAAGGACGGTGGATTGTAAAATCAGCACCATCCTGCAGTTAAACAACACCATGAACAGCATGAAACAGGTGGTGTTCTCTTCCAGCAGCTTGTGTCTGTGTGGGATGATCACTGAGCTGAACTCTACAAGTGGTGAACCAACAGAAACAAACACCTGCAGTGTTGTAAAGACACGTTCACCGATGCACTCATGAGTCACCACACACAGTTATCACCTGAAATGAGAGATTCCTCTTGTGTGTTCACATATTTGGACAATAAAGCTGATTCTGAGAGAATTTACTGGATGCTTCACACACATCTGGACTCTGGAAACATCTGGCAACCACATGCAGCAGCCAGTGAACATATGGTACTCATTGTTCTGTGGCTCATTACAGCTTTGAAGAACCATCACAAGAAGCATTTCACAGTATTTCACCTCCTGAATTACTAACATGTGCAGCTTCTCTCTGATGGAGATTTATCATGACGACAGATTAAACTTTGTGTCTGTAATACAAAATAATAGAAGGAATGCAACCAAATGTAGCCGGTTCATGTATTAGAATAGATGTGATTTAAAAATAATAAGTCCTTTTTAACAATAATGAAAGCTTCTGCAGCAAATAACCTCCAAACATCTGTTAACATCTGTTGGTCAGACTGAATATACCAAACAAGGGGAGTCCTGCAGTATCAGAAGATTTCTCCAGTTGAGATACCTCAAAGCGTCATAACTGTAGTTCCTGGTTTATTACAGAATGACACAGTTCATTTTCTTTCAATGGATTTTTTTATTGAGCATCAACACTGGAAGTTATACATATACAAACAACCATTGGTCTCAAAACACTGTCAGGGAAATATGGAGAACACTGAAAGAAATGTGCTCTTTTTTAAAAAAAAACACTCACTGCTACATGTGGGTGGCACAGCATGCACACAGCCACTCTGCTTCTACAAACAGGCCTCATGATTACATGACAGTCACATAGCTGATGCTAGCACTGGGTGTTTCCTCGGTCTGATTCATACAGCTGATAAAAGGTGTTTCCCAGCCAGCAGGAAATGTGACAGTAATATTCATTCATTCATAGATGTTGCAGTGCAGCATTCTATTGACACTGATGCAATAATAAGACACAAAAAAAATGTTTTCCAGAGGAATTATGCACCAAGACAATAAGGAGAAGGAGCAGTAAAGTCTCTCAATCTCCTGCTGGAAATCGAAATGTCAAGTATATTGTGCGTCACATATACACTGCTTACAGACACACCTGTTTGCTTCAGCAGGTGAACACTGCTGACAAGTACTTTTGTTGTTTTTGGGCTTAACTTCAAGTTCAAGTTCAAGTCTTTATGTGTTATCGTTTCAGAGTTATGGTGTCAAGATTCACCCTTGCTGTCTCGCCTTAAGTTAACCCTGTCACTAGTGATCCCAGACACAATATAACGTGTGTAAATTATGGCAGACACACACCTGCAGCTATTTGTATTCACAGACTAATTGTTACAAAAGCATTCCTCCTCTCAGCTTTCACTACTGAAGGCTGGTGGATTGTAAAATCAGCACCATCCTGCAGTTAAACGACACCATGAACAGCATGAAACAGGTGGTGTTCTCTTCCAGGTACGAGTTCAGTCGGAAGAGGTATATGGGATGAGAGATTCCGAACCGGTCAATCTTGTTCAGTTTGGGGCTCAATCGGAGGGTGTCTTGGGAGTGGATAGTGTCCGAGAGGGTAGTATGTTGAGAGGGGTTGTGACTGGATGCTGTGGAAGTGAATTCCTAGCATTGCAGGAGGCCGAAGAATGCCTGGAGGATTATATTTGGATGGTGGATGATCGTATGGATGCAATCGATGGAGCTGGTTATTTTTACGATGTCAACGGATGCCCGACGGTTCGAGGGCATTGCGCAAACAGGCGGAAAAGGGGGTGCGAGGACGTTGCCCGAATGTACGGAAAAGAGGGTACTTGGTGATTTGCGCCAAGGAACAGGAGGGGGTATGAGCACTTTGCGTGAGGGAACGGGAAGGAGGTTCTAGGGCGCTGTGTAAACGGACGGAAAAGGGGGTTGGAGAGCTTTGTGCGAATGGACGGGAAGGGGGTACGAGTGCTTTGCGCGAGGGAACGGGAAGGGGGTTAAAGTGCTTTGCATGAATGGACGTGAACGGGGTAGAAGTTCTATGCACGAGGGAGCGGAAAAGGGGGTACAAGCGCTTTGCCTGAGGGAACGGGAAAGGAGGTTAGAGAGCTTTGTGCGAATGGACGGGAAGGGGGTTTGAGTGCGTCAAGCGAATGGAGAGGATACATGTCAAGATACATTAAAACAACGTCAAAGAAATAAGAGACAAAACAGTTGTGGGCTAGGATACCAAAATGACAGACTTGGAGTTATTATCACATCATAATCTTTTTGGAATGTGTCAGATAGTCTACACATGTACGAGGTTTACAGGGGCCTGGTCACATCTGTTACAGATATCGTGAACAGTGGAGTACCGAAGAAGAGACTCGATCAACCATGTTGCCCCACTGATCTTCATCAATGCTCAACCCAAAATCTTCCCCGATGGTTCTTTAGTCTGATGGGGAAAACTGTGTGCTGACAGAGTCTGTGGAGTCGTAGATAGATGAGGTCTGTTTTCTGAGACAAATTTGAAAACTGGGATATTGTTTCTGAAGGAAGTGTCTAATTTGATGAACATGCATCAAAATACAGTCTGTACTTGATGGATTTAAGTGTTGGCTGTTGATTGAATTTGTTTTTTAATTTATTGAGTCAAATTCTAGACGTGAGGACCCCCGTTGGCTTGCGGCCCAGCAGGATTCCCATTGGTCAGATGTACCATCTCATATTCTCTCAGTTGTCGTCCAACATCAGGTCCAGGTGACACATCTGGTGTGCGGAACTTCAGCCACCAAACTAAAAAGAGGCAAAGAAGAGCCCAAAGCACAGACGTCACAGCTGCTGTAATGATGACAGTGGTCCAAGTCTCCATCCTTTCTCCAGTGGTTCCCTGATCAGCCACAGAGAGGAAACAAACAGAACATCACATTCAGAGCTGGTGGGACACCATGACACTGACACGGAGCATGTTAAACATGGTGCAGGTCTCTGACAGGCAGGGGAGTGACAGAATACACGTGTTGGGATCATGTAATGAAACATCCTGTAGTACTGGGAGGGATTCAGTTTGTTGCCCACATTTGTTGATGATTTCAGCACATGTGCAGCACTAAAATGATGCAGAATTATCTTTGAGCTCTTCCTGTTACTATTGTACCCCTGGATGTGTGGACAGCTGTTACTGAATCACGCTGATACAGAGGGAAACTTAAAAATGTGAGAATCCTAAAGCAAGTTCTGCAGTTCGACTGATGACAGGTGTCTTTGGTGACAGATCGGGTAAATCATCTCCCTTGTTCGTCCCTGCAGGTCAGGTTTGGATGCAGGGTGTGAATCGCTCTGGAAGTATAACAGTTCTGCTACCTGACACACCTACAACAGATTTTGCCCTGCGGCTGATGATGTCATGATAAAATGTTACTGTAGAGTTGAGAGGTTGCCAATCTGGATACAAACACAGTCGAGGTTTTGTTTTACTTCTTTCCTGAGTCACCGTAAGTACAAATACAAAAGTCATAAAAATAAGATAAAATGTCAACTTCAATCTCATGTTTATGACTTTTTATCTCATAATTGTGTCTTATCATGGTAATATGTATACATAAGGAATGTTTTCATACATTTGTGGTATTTAACTGGGACAAGTGGCTCTTGAATAAATGAGTTGCTTTAATTCTTTTTACTGCTGCTGCCTCTTGTTCTCGTGACTCAAGACCTCATAAAACCCTGACTGACTCCAGCTGACATGAACGAGTGACAATGAGGAGAACGAGACATCCGTTCAGTTTTTGGAACAGCAAGTTCACGACGCTGTTAATAAAAAATGGAGCCGTGTGTGTAATTGCGCACAGAGTGAGCTGTCAGACTTACATTCTGAGGTGGGCGGGGGGTCGTCGGGTCCAGGTGTTTCTTGATGACCTTCAGCCTCGCAGCAGCAGGGTCCCCCCACCCCATCCTGACGCCTTTACTGCGGACGGAGCAGAAGTAATCGCCCTCATCCTGGAGCTGAGCCTGATCCCACGTCAGTGAAAAGTCTCCTTCTGTGGCACCAGCCGGTGAAAGTCTCTTTCCCTCAAACCCGGTTCCGTTTGTAATCTCTCCGGTGGACAAATTCACCTCCAGCACCGTGACTCCGTTCTTCTCCCACCTCAGAGCCTCCACCTGTCCTCCTGCAGTCTTATAGTAGCACCTGAGCGTCACCTGTTCTCCCTCACTGACTGATGATTCAGAAGCCACAACCACATCCAGCTGAATGTGTTCTCTGCGGCCGCCACATCTGATCTCATACAGACCGGTGTCTGTGTACAGTGAGCGAGTGAAGCTGAAGCAGGACTTTAGATCCAGCCGGTCAGTGAATCCATCACCAGATGTGCAAACTCCGTCCCGACGCGCAGCCACAAGCGGCGGGTTCACCGTCCCGTCCTCTCGGTACAGCTCGGCTCTCCCGTTCATCGGACAGTTTACAGGGAACTGAACCGGATCTCCCACAATCCCTCTCACAGATCCTCCATAAACACGGTGAATCATCCCGAAAAGCATTGCAAACTGCAGGATGAGAATCATGATCCGTCTCGTCCCGCTGCGCTCCCCTGAGTGAGCGGCTGCCTCGCTCTCCGGTCCACAAATAGGAACTTCATGATGCATTCATGTACAGTCGTAAACTAAGCAATCACTACTTCAGCAGCCACGAAGGTTATTAAAAACTGGACAGTTCTCCTTTTTTCTGTACTTTCCTTCACTGAACAACACAGACCACCTCTGTCATTGGTTCCTTCTTCTCACTCTGCAGCCTTTTTAATAATTTAATGCTGACATCATTAAAACATCTCGGTCAGTTTCACACACATTAGAATATCTTGATATCATATCTAGTAGAACCGACTTGGGTGTGTTCATGATTGAAGAGCCAAGTGATTAAAAAAGTTAAGGACAAGAAAGTGATGACAGAAATAGTCTATGTAAGTAGAGATTCATTCAAGAAGCGGGTAGAGTGTAGAGTTTTACGAGTTGCACATGAATGCACCGCTGAAATATTTACCTGAAGAATGCGTGCAGTTTGGACGGGGTGTGACACTGGCTCCCAATTTTACATGATTGTCTAATTCTTATTCTAAGTCCTTGTCATTTGTCCAGGGACACTCTCAGTGTTCCCCCTATAAGATATGTTTCATGATCTTCCATGTCACGTGGCCCACTGACTCCAAACCAGCAGCAGAATTTATTACTAAACTGGAGAATTAAGACACACCGTTTTTAATTGTACTTTAGTGCTTCCTCTATTTTATATGAGTATTAATATGCAGAAATTATGATATTTTTTTTCTCAATAGCTTCCATGTCATGTGGCCCACTGACTTCTGAAACAGATTCTGTTTCCATAAAATATATACAAAAATAAAGAAAATAATGGTATTCTGAAATTCTGTAAATGAATTTGAAAAGCAACACTGGGGGGAACAGTGACCCTCTAGGAGACATATCCAGTTCTGTAAATCCTGAACTCGGAAATTTCTATTGTTTTGTGACTTTTATTGTGAAATTTGCCCTTTTTAGATTTCACACCAACGCTTCCTATCGGTCTGGATGACTTTCTTATCTTAATGTGACGTCATGGCGCGGCCCTGTTCTGCAGCCTTTGATGAGATTCAGGTGTGGTTGTTTTGTTTTCTTTATAGCCAGTTCCCACAATGCATTTCTTCCTCACAAGGCTCTCGATGACACATTCAAATGTTTATACTGTTACACTATTTCTGTTGTGATTAAAGAGGTGCTGCAGAATCATGTTGGTCGAAATATGAGTTTTAAAATCAGGCGGACTCAACCTCTGTGGATCATTCTGTCTCTGTTTTCATCTTATTTAAAATTCACAAGTGTTTTAACATGTTTATATGTATCTACGTCTATTCTATTACTCACCTTTTTAATCATATTGTTTATTTTTGCTATTGCTTTTGTCTTATGTAATATTTCTGTCAGCATGTAAATATAATAAATCACTATCCAGTCACAGCTGCTGAGTCACGCCCGCTGTCGGCATGTGTTACTGTGCTCTTGATGTTGAAGATGGGAAGTCGCGGAAGAGCAGATTATTGTCACAGTGAGGAAGTGAGTGTTCAAGCTTCTGTGACCTGATGGTCAGCTCTATGAAAGGACAAACAGTGTGAAAGGCTCTTTATCCATCAACCACGTGTGTGTCTCTGAATGATCAACTCAAAACTGGAATGTGTTAGGTGGGGGGTTAAAGGGAAGACTATGGAAAGGGGAAGGTTGACCCAAATGCAGTTACACCAGAGGCAAGGCTAGGGGAAACAAAAAGCAAGCTTTATTGTAAAGCTGAACACGAAAAAAAACAGGAGCAGACAAAACGGGGGCAAGAGACAAAGTAGCAACCAAAAACTGGGCGAAGTACAAACCAAATAGCAAAGTACAAATCAAAACCAAAGTTCAAATCAAAAATGCAAAATGCAAAACTCAAATCCAAAACACATACCATGGGGAATGAGGAACAGACAGGAGCAGGCACATGGACGGAAACATGTACGAGACAGAGGATGACAATTACAATGACCAGACAAGAAGTGAAGGGAACACAGAGACTAAATACACAGACACTGATGACAAGACGAGGAACAGGTGAGGTGGACCAACAGGTGAGGTAACGAAGGGGAGGAGCACATGAGGGCATGGAAAAACAAAAGACACAAGACAAGATACAAAGACATGGAAATCAAATACAAGAACCCACAAGACAACACCAGACAAGAACAACATACAGATCTACAAACATGACAGAATGTGCATTTCCTTTGTGGGTTTTTCTATAAAACAAACAGTGAGAGAAAACTTCCTCTTCCTTCAGGCACATTTTCCTCAAACTTAACCAGACTACAAAGACACAAGAAGAGCAGTCTCGGTTTATTTTTTTTTACCTGACTGTGTTCAGAGGTTCAAATGTCACATGACAAGTCTCACTGTCTTCTCCAAAGCTATAGTGCCCCTTAAAAAAGGGCTCCTTATTTGAAAGGCAGTCACTTAGCGGAATTCACCTGTGTGCACCTTTGACTCCTTTGTAACATAATCTCCATGCAACATGGTGCACAAAAGCTGATAACAGCACCAAGTGTTTCCTCGGTCTGATTCATACAGCATACAGTAGTTTTTTTCCAGGCAGCAGAAATGTCGACAGTCATATTTATTTATCCAAAGATGTTGCAGCGCAGCATTCCAGGTTTAATCGTGAACAGTACTTACAGCTGTGGGCCTAAATATCAACTCTATTGTGAGTCACAGCCATGAGCTCATGGCAGCCAGCCCAGAGCTTAACCACTTAAAGTAGCCGAGTCACCAACTCCTGTTGCTGATGTACTCACAGATAATAATGTCTGACGAGGACAGTCGACATAAACTCAGAACTCTCATTATGTTTGAAATGAAGTCATATCAAGGTTCATGTGTTGGACTGTAGTTTTAATCTGTTTTCTTGTCAGAGGTGAACTCAACTTCCTAGTAAATACGTATGACTGTGTCACGACCGCACATCATCTGTTTACATTGGCTGACATGACTTTGGTGTTGCCACCATGGAAACAGGACGACAACAACAGAGCTTTGTTTTAATCATCTGGAGAGGAATGGTTATTATGAAATCATTGTTCGTGTCTCTCATGTGAACATTTGGGTTCGTTGTTTTAATCAGTGAGCTCAGACACAAAGAAACACACATGCAAAGAAAGACCAGCTCAGAATGTTACATACATAGAGGTTTATGTGGTTTTATTAACAATTTCCTTTTAACAATTATCTGCAGAGTTGAAGGGCAGCTTCGATAGTTTGGTTTCCGTCATCGCCCAACAGTGAGAGTGACCTCTCCAAGGATTCATAACGTTCTCATCACCATCTAACATTTTTTCTGCTCGGCCTGTATTTGCATCCAAAATCTGTATTTTTTAAGATTTTACAGGAAGTCATAGACTCTGAAAGTGACAAATTAAGTCCTTACATCTTATGTAAACACAAAGTAGCCGTTAAATACTTTACACAAACACGTCTTTGTTGTCCTGTCAGCAAATATTTGTCATGGTATGAAACACAAAGCATGAAGCCAAGAGAGCCTCCAGCCTTCTACATTGTGTTTAAAAGAAGATTTTTAACAAACCATTCAGCTCATTCACAGTGTGCACCACATCATGTATGACTGGTTACACCCTGACATGTTGATGATATATATGATATCTTTGTAAGTGTTTCTGCTCCCCAACACGACTGTCCTGCAGCAGGTGGGGCTGCTGATGTCAGTGCAGCCTGCAGACAGACAGGTCGTTCATTCCTACAGGAGCAGCTGGGTCACAATTGGACCGATTTTAAACGTCATATGTCATAAACAGCTCAGATTTTCTCACTCTGACTAAAGCAGGCTGGGTAACTTTCCATCCACTCAGCTCAGAAGATCTCCTCATGTGTCACATGACAAGTCTCCCCTTCTTCTCCAAAACTACATAGTGCCCCTTAAGTGGCCTTTTGATATGTTCAGTTTGCAAAGAGGAAAAAGAAATGAAGGTGGAAGGAAAGTGACGTTTTTTCAACTGCAGATGAACACACAGTGATGCTTTTCTTTCCATGTGTTTAACACGATCTGTATCACAGCGAGTCACTCAGAGAGGAAAGCTGTTTCTATCAGAGGTGCCAGACGCCTGTATGATGAACTGTGTGTCTTTATCTCACTCCTCTAAAACAAACAGTCCCGGGCCTGTACAGTCAGTGTGTTGGGGTCATTGACCTTTCTGTCTGTGTGTGAGACAAACACGTCCTCCTTCTCCACCAACAACTCCTATTGTTTAGAAATATGGTTTCTCAGATCGTTCTCTCCACCAAGGAAGTTGTGTTTCCTGCTTGTACCTCGCCTTTTTTTTTTTTTTTCTCTTGCATGTTAATGTCAGAAAGCCTCTGAACACACACAGTCAGGTAATAAACCCTCTGGACTGCTGCTCTTGTCTCTTTAGTAGTCTGGTTCACATTGCACACATAAGTCATATGTTGGCAGAAGGTAGTGGGGTTTTTTGTCTGTATTTATAAAAAAAAAATTGTTGGTGTGACAGAAGAATAAACTCCACACCTTGTGTTCACCCTGATCTTCTAGACAGCTTATCACTCACTGCCTGCCAGTCGACCTTTGAAGGATGAAAATATCTATTAATGTGGAACAATAGCTGGAGTGTGAATCACCAGCAGAGTTACTGAAGGCAGTCATGTAGCCTGATATCAGCGTCAGTAATGCAGACCCCAGAAACTGGAAAAGAGTCTGTTGTTGCATTTGTGCAAGTTGAAGAGAGAGTGGAAGCGTCCCTTAAGACTATTTAACAACTTTAAATCAAGATAACTTTATTAAGATATTATGTGTGCAGCACAGGAGCTCTGATGATGCTGATCTGTGTCTGTTTGTACAGTCAGTGTGTTGGTGAGTGTGTGTGTTTGTGTCACATGACAGGAGCCAAGACACTAACATTCAAAAAACATTTTTAAAAGATTTTCCAGGAAGTCACAAAGTTACAAATTAAGTCATTAAATGTCTCTCAGCAGCACTGACAGAGAGAGTGAGCTTATATAGAAACCAAGTAGCCGTTAAATACTTTACACAAACACGTCTTTGTTGTCCTGTCAGCAAATACGTGTCGTGGTATGAAACACAAAGCAACCACTTGCAAAGAAATGCGTGGAGCTAAGAGAGCGTCAGCCTCCACCCTGCAGAGCTTCCATCCTGTGAGACTCCTGCATACAACATGTTTAATCAGCTTCTGATGAGCACAAGTCTCTTTGTTTCCTGTGTTGGCTCATTGGATTCCTGCAGAGGGATCCAGTTCTTCACATGTGCTGCTGTCTCTGTCTTCTTGTGTTACAGTGTTAGTTTGACCCGTGTTGTTTTTACGCAGTTACTTAAAAGTAATCACTTACTTGACACGATGTGAGGAGACGTGTGACTCAGAACAGCACCGAGTTCTGGTTTCAGTGGTTCCGGGTCTCGTTGTTGATCACAGGGAGAATCAGCGTTTGGATCTGATGTGTGTGTTTATCACAATCACGTTTTTCAAAATAAAACGAGGGCCGTTTTTTTTTCTCCCTATGATTTATTTTGAAAATATTAATTTAAATATCAATTTCAGACGCAGGAAAAATAAACATCTCCAGTTAAAGAGCTGCTGCAGAATCATGTTGGTACATTTAGTTATTGAAGAAGTCCTGAGAGAGAACAGACTCAACCTCTGTGGATCAGCTTTGTTTTATTCTCATTTAATATTCACATAATGTGTTTTATTCTTATTTAATATTCACATAATGTGTTTTATTCTTATTTAATATTCACATAATGTGTTTTATTCTTATTTAATATTCACATAATGTGTTTTATTCGTATTTAATATTCACATAATGTGTTTTATTCTCTCACTCTTCATCACTGTGATTTAATTTTAAGAGAACATTGAGACGATCACATGTTTATAATAAAGTTCATTAGAAACGTTACATGATGAAAACAGTGATCCGGCCCTCTGTGTTCAACATTTTGAAAGTAACACTGGTTATTATCATGTGATGTTTCTAACGAACCCGCTGACTTGATTAGAAACATTTGATCGTCTTAATGTTGTCTTTAGATTTAATCAGAGCGATGAAGTGTGAAAAAGACTTTATTTTAAAATGTGTATTTTCAAAATAAATCAGGGGAAAAACTGCACTCGTTTTATTTTGAAAAACGTGATCGTGATAAACACACACATCAGATCCAAACGCTGATTCTCCCTGTGATCAACAACGAGACCCGGAACCACTGAAACCAGAACTCGGTGCTGTTCTGAGTCACTCTGCAGTAAGTAACTGATTACTTTAAGATAAAGTAACTAAGTAACTGATTTATTTAAGATGGAGAACCAGCGCATTGATAATTACAGCAAAAAAGGTAATCTGAGTGACGGATTACTTTAGAACAGGTCACCCGCAACACAAGACATACACACACACACTCACACACACACACACACACACTCACACAACCACTTAGAGAGAAACAACGAATCCATGTTTATCAAGTTAAAAGCTCTAAAATTTAATGATTTAGTCGATTTACAAACAGCTCAAATTTTGTATAAAGCCAAAAATAAATTATTGCCCAGCAGCATCCAAGAGTTGTTTCATTGAGAGAAAATATGTACAGCCTGAGAGGAACCAATATATTTAAGAAACAAGTAGTGAGAACAAACACAAAATATCACTGTATTACAGTCAAAGGAGTCACATTATGGATAATTGTAACAAGGAACTGAAAACATGTACATCAGTAAAAAGTTCAGACGAATGTTCAAAGACAACATACTGAATGGATACATAATGGAATAGGATGTGTAGGTTGTTCTGTTATTTAAGTACGTTTTATTCATTATCTCTGTGATCTGAACCTTTGATTTCATGCTTGATTAAGATAAAGAAAAAGTGATTATCATGAAGTTAAAAATGAAAGATAGATATAAAAAAGGTGTAGGACTCAATAAGTTCACACTTCCCTCCTGCTCCTTTTCGGACATGAAATATTTGCTTGATTGTTTGTTAGCTTTTCTCTGGTGGGCTTTAGTGATTTTGCTGTATGCCTGATGATTTCAAAGCTTGTTTGTTTTTGTTTTTTTTCTTATTTTGTCTTTTAACATGTCCGAATAAACATTATTCTATTCTATTCTAAAATCCACTTTTATTGTAAGCAGGTAAACAAGTGTAAGTATATAAAGTGTGCTGAGGAGTGTGAAGCTGAGTGACATCAACCATCCCAGTGTTGATCTTAATCAGGTCGTAACATTCACAATAATTAACACGTGGGTCTGGTTCCTGGGTGTCATGGCTCCGCTCTGTGGGCCCCTCCATTAGGAACGTGATCAGGATCTCCACCCAGAGGCTCCATCTCTGTATCTGCGGGGGGTCTGACACCTGCAGCTCTGTGAGCCTTAGAAACACTGACCAAACACAACACGCAGAGGAGAACTACAGCTAAGAGCAGCACATTGAAGATTATACTGACGATGCATCCAGTTCCGAAATGCTTCTTGTCCGGTCCCGGTGTCGGCTGCAGAGAGAGACACAAAAATGTGTTTGGTTAATAAATTAAATGAACATAGCAGCGGGCACATTCAAATACAATACAATCAGAATACAAGGACAAGAATAGAAACAATAAAATACTGTAAAACAATAAAATGCACAGGTAGCTATCAAACAAAATAAGAGGTAGTAAATTAAATCAACATGCATCAAATTAAATTCAGGTTCGAGTCAAATAATTTAAAAATCGTTTCACACACACAAAAAGGGCACACAAAAAAAAAAAAAAACAAAAAACGGGAGGGGATGAACGCAATCGGGTCGGCCAGCCCTGCCAACAGGTGTTCCTTATTTACTTTTCATACAGTTGACAACTATCTGTTTGAGACTGCAGGTCAAGTTTGGATTCAGTATGTAAATCACTCTGTAACATTCAGAGCTGCTGCCTGACATGGTGACACCTGACACACCCACAGCACATTTCACCCTGAGTGTTGTCACATCCTGCACAGAGTGAGCTGTCAGACTTACATTCAGAGGTGGGCGGGGGGTCGTCGGGTCCAGGTGTTTCTTGATGACCTTCAGCCTCGCAGCAGCAGGGTCCCCCCACCCCATCCTGACGCCTTTACTGCGGACGGAGCAGAAGTAATCGCCCTCATCCTGGACCTGAGCCTGATCCCACGTCAGTGAAAAGTCTCCTTCTGCGGCACCAGCCGCTGAAAGTCTCTTTCCCTCAAACCCGGTTCCGTTTGTAATCTCTCCGGTGGACAGATTCACCTCCAGCACCATGACTCCGTTCTTGTCCCACCTCAGAACCTCCACCTGTCCTCGTGCAGCCTTAAAGTAGCACCTGAGCGTCACCTGTTCTCTCTCACTGACTGATAATTCAGAAGCCACAACCACATCCAGCTGAATGTGTTCTCTGCGGCCGCCACATCTGATCTCATACAGACCGGTGTCTGTGTACAGTGAGCGAGTGAAGCTGAAGCAGGACTTTAGATCCAGCCGGTCAGTGAATCCATCACCAGATGTGCAAACTCCGTCCCGACGCGCAGCCACAAGCGGCGGGTTCCCAGTCCCGTCCTCTCGGTACAGCTCTGCTCTCCCGTTCATCGGACAGTTTACAGGGAACTGAACCGGATCTCCCACAATCCCCCTCACAGATCCTCCATAAACACGGAGAATCATCCCGAAAATCATTGCAAACTGCAGGATAACATTCATGGTCCGTCTCGTCCCACTGCGCTCCCCTGAGTGAGCGGCTGCTCCAAGCTCCACCAGTTAACAAATAAGCACCAATAGAAACTTCATGATGCATTCAAGTACAGTCGTAAATTAAGTTATCGCTACTTTTCAGCCACGAAGGTTGTCAAAAACTGGACAGGTCTCCTTTTTCTCCGTACTTTTCCTTCGCTGAACAACACAGACCACCTCTGTCATTGATTCCTTCTTCTCACTCTGCAGCCTTTTTAATAATCTTATGTTTGACATCATTAAAATATCCCGTTCAGTTCCACACAATCAGACATTAGAATATCTTGCCATCGTACCTGGTAGAACAGACTGGGGTGTGTTTTAATGACTGCAACACCAAGTGATTAGAAAAAGCGAAGAGCAAGTGAGTGGTGACAGAAGTAGTCTATGTGAGTAGAGATTCATTCGGCAGAGTGTACAGTTTTACGAGATGTACGTGAAGTATACTCCGCGCACTTGTCGTAAGTAATGACGGAAAGCCCAAATATGTACATGAAGACAGTCGATAGATACTCTGCCATTACCGCTTCAAAGTCATGCAAATTGGAGAATTTCCAACATTAGAATCTCGTGAGATGTTTTACTTTACAAATGGCGCCATCTCATGTGAGATTTCCACCCTGAAAACTCTCACAGACTGCAGCGGAAAATGTTGAATATTGATCTGTGTGTTGTCAGAGATGGACTTCCCCTTCATCCGCCTCTCTAAAGTCGCGCCTGGCAGCTGGATAACAAACATAACGGAACCTCCACGTTGGCTCTCTATAAGATCACGTCTTACAATTAAAATGAGTGCACATGTTTTGTTTTGTTTTAAAAATAGACATTTTACAGACGGCAGCTTTTGGACACCTGTTTTGTCGTTGTTATCTCCAGAGGCCTGTACTGCGAAGCCAGTTTAGTGGGTTAGCGAGGTATGTTGAGTCTAAAGCCAGGCTTCCCTGTACTACAAAGGTGGCTCTCTTTTAACCCGGCTAGATCACCATGGTAACTTATGCTTAGCTCATAACCTGGTCCCGACCAGGTTATGTTCAGAGTTTCAGCTTAAAATCGGCTATAAAAGCGCCGCTGTTTCACTGTGTAAATCATTCGGAGATGGCGTCACCATTCATTGAGAACCCGGTGGACCTGGGAGCAAGAATAATTCTGGCAGCACTACGATGTGAGCGGCTTCTTCGAGATCGCGCTGATCCGCTGGCATTTCCTGATGAAATTCTCTATGAGCGATATAGATTTTCAGCCGAGGGAATACGGAACATTTGCTCACTTATTGAGCCGAGTGTCAGGAATGCCACTCGAAGAAGCTGTGCGCTCACTGTAAGGCAAACTGTTTGTGTAGCCCTTCATTTTTTTTTGCCACGGGAACCTTTTTACATTCAGTTGGTGATGCAGCAAATCTGAGCAAGAACACTGCGTGTTGCGTGTTTGTAGTGTTCCCAAGTCATTTGAGCACAATGCTTGTTAAGGAAGGATTCTATAAAATATCTGGTAATGTAGGCTACTTTCATACCCCTCTACATCATCAGTATTACTTGCTTGCATAATGAAATCTTCCCCTTTTCATTCTTCTTCCTGTTGGCTTAAGATAGTGATATATTAAAATAAAATGGGAAACAGTATGTTATCCACACTGACAAAATGATGGGGCAGCTTGGCTACATACCACTTTGAATGATGTGTTTGTATTTGGCTCTAACTTGCTGCCATGTCCGACTGCTGCTTCCACATCTTAATAAAATGCAATATGAAATATTAATTAGGCCAACCTAGTATTTATTTGTCACAGATAATGAGCAAAGTTAATTATTTCTTTGATGTGGCTTGAATAAACTGATGAACTGATCAATGTTTCACCCGTTGTAGGGCAGTGTACACCCAAACACAAATCTTACAGGCTTGAGCGATTTTCACTGTCAGGAAGCTCTTTATTGTCATTGTACAGGGACAGTCGCTACATTTGCTTGTTCATCCCGACACAGTAATAAAAAAAAAAAAAAACACCGAGCCTACGCACACTCAGCCTCGCTTTCAATAAAACACACACGCGCATTCTATAACTGAGATCAGTAAAATGTGAAAACAATACAGACATCATTCAAAAATGAAAAAAGATAGTTGTTACTTCAGTGTATTTATTTTTTAAATGGATGAGGGTTAATATGTAAAAGTTGCACAATGTTGAGCTTTCAGAAATTAAAACACTAAGGGCTTAATATAATATTTATCTTAATATTAATCATTGTTAACTTACGCATTTACACGGTCAGCTATTTTCTGCCAGCAGCCCTCCCTCGCTCTACTGGCGGCGACAGTGTTACTTTTTGCCGTGATTGTGTCCTTGAATTCTTCATAGTCCTGCATAATAAGAATCTGCTCATCTTGAGTAAAATATGTGGCCCGGGATCGATCCATTTTCGCACGGAAGTAGAATAATATGACGTCAAACGCCCCCTTTTACATGTACGCGCGCAGAGCACAAAGCAGAGAACCGGACTTGACAAAGTAAGTTGATAACCACCATCGCAGTACCGTTTAACTCTGTTTGGGGACTTGGGGCTTTGTTGAGCTGCATCATGAGCACAAAGCCTGGCTATGTTGAGCCCCCTTCGCAGTACAGGCCTCAGGTGTCATGTCTGAGTGTGTGTGCGTGTGCGTGTGCGCGCGTGTGTGTCAGCTCTGAGTTTGTGTGTGTTCTATCCAGTCACACTCTGCTGAGTCACTGCACGCTGGTGGAGGCTGTCGGCATGTGTGACCTTGCACTCGATGTTTGAGGAGAGTGGGAGAGCAGGTCGTTGTCTGGAGAGAATTCACCGTGAGGAAGTGAGCGTTCAATCTTCTGTGACCTGAATGATTCACAAAGCTGCACAGAGGTCAGAGGTCAGGTCAGCTCTATCAAAGGACAAACAGTGTGACAGGCTCTTTATCTTGTATGTGTGTGTGTGTCTGAATGATCCTCTCAAAACTGGAATGTGCGATTCCTTTGTGGGGTTGTGGGTCTCTCTATCAGTGCTGATAGAGAGAGATTTAGGTGATCTTATCTGCAGTGTACCAGGATGCAGTGCACCAAGTAGCCGTTAAATACTTTACACAAACACGTCTTTGTTGTCCTGTTAGCAAATATTTGTCATGGTATGAAACACAAAGCAAACACGTGCAAAAAGAGACAGTGTGTGTGACAGAAAGCCAAGAGAGCCTCCACCTTCCCATCAGCCCTCACTGCACCTTCTACACTGTGCTTCATAAACCTTCTCCTGACTCCATCCTGTGAGACTCCTGCATACAACATGTTTAATCAGCTTCTAATGAACACAAGTCTCTTTGTTCCCACGTGTTCGTTCTCGCTTCTTGTGTTACAGGAGACAGTGTTAGTCTGATCCATTTTGTTTTTAACACGTCACATGTTATAAACAGTTCAACTCACTCTGACTAAAGCAGGCTGGGTAACTTTTTTTTATCAACTCAGCTCAGTAGATCTCCTCATGTCTCACATGACAAGTCTCACCTTTTTCTCCAGAGCTACATAGTGCTTCTTTAAACAGGCCTCCTGTTAACATGACAGTCACTTAGCGGAAATCACCTCATCATCGTTGACTCCTTTGTGGAATCATCTCCATTCAACATGGTGCACAAAAGCTGATAGCAGCACTAAGTGTTTCCTCGGTCTGATTCATACTGCATACAGTAGTTTTTTTTCCAGCCAGCAGAAATGTCGACAGTCATATTTATTTATCCAAAGATGTTGCAGCGCAGCATTCCAGGTTTAATCATGAACGCTACTTACAGCAGTGGGCCTCAACATCAAGACTATTGTGTGTCACAGCCATGAGCCTGACAGCCAGCCCAGTGCTTAACCACTTAAAGTAGCCGAGTCGACTACTGTAAAAACATCATCTGTTTACATTGACTGACATGACTTTTGTGTTGTCACCATGGAAACAGGACAACAACAACAGAGCTGCATCTGACAGCAACAGAAAATATTGCAGCTGATGTTCAGCACACTGACACATTCTTCTTTAAAGAGCCACTGGAGAGCTGACATGTGACAACACGACCGTGTTTTAATCATCTGGAGAGAACGATTATCATGAAATAATTGTTTGTGACTCTCATGTGAACAGTTGGGTTTGTTGTTTTAATCAGTGAGCTCAGACACAAAGAAACACACATGCAAAGAAAGACCAGCTCAGAATGTTACGTACGTAGAGGTTGATGTGGTTTTATTAACAATTTCCATTTAATAAGTTGAAGGGCAGCTTTGCTAGTTTGGTTTCCATCATCGCCCAACAGTGAGAGTGACCTCTCCAAGGATTCACAACGTTCTTATCATCAACCAAACTTTTTTTCTGCTCGGCCTGAATTTGCATCCAAAATCTGTATCTTTAGAGATTTTACAGGAAGTCACAAACTCTAAAAGTTACAACTTAGGTCCTTAAATCTTATGTATGTTTACATGTGGCGGACCCTGCCACCTTTTCTAGCTTCAAACAGTGTCCTGGGAATCTTATTTTCCTCTGAGAACAGCTTGTTTATTCAGTTATGGGGGGGAAACAAATGTGTATTATTACCTCATTCGTAATGTAAATATCCAAATTCTGACTTTGGATATATTTTCCCAAAGTTACATAATGCTCCTTTAAAGAGGCCTCCTGTTAACGTGGCAGTCACGCAGCTGATAGCAGCACTTGGTGTTAACTCGGTCTGATTCATTCTGCAGGTTATGTTATGTTCTGCACTTCACTTGATAAAACAAGTTGACTGATGTTTTCTCCGAGCTCAGATAATCTGTTGATCTATCAGTGAGCTCAGATAATCTGTTGATCCATCAGTGAGACCAGACACACAATGCAAAACATGCAGAGGAAGTCAGAGGCTTCAGCAGACACACGCCTGCAGCTACTTGTTTAGCTAGTATTCCTAAGTCTTTAAGTGTCTGAGTTTATAGAGAGGAGCAAACAATGTGTGACATGTGTGATTCATGGCACGATTCCAGTGGGATCAAGAAATGATTTATCTCTCCGTTCACTAACAGTATACATTTCATTTCGGAAACAGAACATGTTAGATAAAATAGAGATGCATTTACAGGTGCGCTCTGACCCTCTCAATCAGTAATTTGTCACTTTAGAGTTTGAGACTTTCTGGGAAATCTCTTAAAAAATCTTTAAAATGTTGACGACTCATCCAAATATTATTCAAAAGCAAACACAGAAACAGACATGGTGTGGATCTCCGGCCCTCTGAGTTCAGCGGTGAGGCCTTCAGGGCCGCCGGTTTATTTTCACCGCCGGAGAGCAAAAAAAAAAAAAAAAAAGGACGTGAAGGCGTCATCACCAGTGTTTCGTTACAAAAGCAACGCGTTACAGTAATTTATTAATATCAACGGTAACCGAGTAATGCAACGCGTTACTAATGACAGCGACCTTCCACCGCTTACGATCAATTAAAGGCAATTTAAAACTGCCCTCGCTTTATTTTGAAAAACGTGATTGTGATAAATACACACATCAGATCCAAACGCTGATTCTCCCTGTGATCAACAACGAGACCCGGAACCACTGAAACCAGAACCCGGTGCTGTTCTGAGTCACTCTGTAGTAAGTAACTGATTATTTTAAGATAAAGTAACTAAGTAACTGATTTATTTAAGATGGAGAACCAGCACATTGTATTAACCATCACAGCCAAAAAAGGTAATCTGAGTACTCCACACACACACACACACACACACACACACACACACACACACACACACACACAAACATAAACAAAAGATTGTCACATTTCTAAAATCAAAGTACTTTTATTGTTAAAGAAGCAGATAACGTGACACACAGATACGATATATGATATTAAGATCAGGATCTCCACCCAGAGATATCCTCTCGCCCCTCCAGCTCTGCGGGACCTCCAAACACGAACCCTCCATGAAGCGCAGAAGATAACTGCAGCTAAGAGCAGCACATTGAAGGCTGTACTGACGATGCATCCAGTTCTGATCTGCTCCTCAGCTGCTCTCTGTGTCGGCTGCAGAGGGAGAGACAGAAAAGGGAGTTTAGTTAATAAGTAAGGTTGTAGCATCATCAAATCATTTCTGTCTTTAGGACATTTCTGCAAGACAGAAATGACTGCAAACACTCACACTAGTCACTGTCAGTTGTCAGTTGTAGTCATTTCTGTCTTTTAGCGGTGGCGCAGTGATATAAAGCAGATGTGATGTAGGCAAGGTGTGTTCATGGGATCTGTTCAGGGGGAGGGAGGTGACTCACCTGTCGAGAGGTACCAGGGCGGCTCCTCTGGACGGTCACCTTCACAGCAGCAGGACTTCTTCCTCTGGTTTTCTCTCTGTTTCCATCCACGGTGTAACAAACGTAGTTCCCTCCGTCCTCCAGCTGAGCGTCCTTCACAGTCAGGGACAAGTCTCCAGTCTGGACCCAGTCAGGTGACACCGACAGTCTCCCCTCGGGCTGTCCAGAGGACCGGTTCTGAACCAGAACAAGCAGAGTGTGGAAGATGACAGACGCCAATGTGGGAAAAATGCAGAAGAAACAGAGAGAGAGACGTGGTGTCTCCGCTGCCTCGCTTCTGGAAGTAACAAGGCAGCAGCCGCTGCCTCTTTCTTTGCTGGTCTTCATTGGAAAATGGGCTGCAATAAGTAATAGTCCATAAGCCAGGGCCCCAAATTTGGGCCATCGGTATCAAATGGGGGACAAAGTCTCATAGTGATTTTTGGCAAGGTATACACCCCTAGTACTAGAAAAATCACGATAGCAGTGCAGGGATGGTAGCGAAATCACTTTTTTCAGCTCATGAAGTTACTAACACCCTTAAATAAATTCGTTTTTGAAATCTGGTGTATATCTGGTTTAGGCTCATGGTACGGATATTGTCAATATTCCATAATATAGTGCTTGGTATCGTTGGAAAGGGGACCTTTTAGGCTTTTATTTAAGCCCAGTACTGAAACTGTCTGACAAACACAGACGTCAAATGACTTCTTTAAATCAGAAATAACACACATTTTCTCACAATTTCCGCCCAAACTGTATGCTATCTTTTATCCCTGTGGCATTAAAGAACACCAGGGACACAAAACTCAAAAACTTCAATACTCAAGGGACTCTGATGATTCAGAAAATGTATAATATACCCATACTATTTATTTGTTAGAGCCTTAAATTAGACTTGTAGAGCCAGCGCAAGTCTTTAAAATAGAATGGAGCTAATAGAATACCCTATTAGTCCAGGGCCAAAAGGCCTATTCATTCATGTACAGTTGTAATAAAAAGTAATTGTTTCAATAGTGTTGTCAACATAACACTTGTAAGTGGTTTAACAAAATGTTTCTATCATGTATTTTGATATTCACCCACTTTCAGTTAGAATGTCATAAAGTAGCTCATGCACGGAAATATTGATGGATTTTGACAGTTTGACAAGGTTTTTCTCAGTTTTGTGAAAAGATCGTTGGTTGAGTTGAGTGGTTATAACAACACTACCATCTATGCCATCTTCAATCAACTTCCAATGCGTTCCAGGGGTATTAAATTTAAGTACAAAATGCTTTTTCTCTTGTGCTTGTGAATTGATGGGGAATTGACAGAGGGAGATTATACCTATAGCTGTACCTGTAACAGTTGCTAATGTTAGCTTGGTGTCTTTTACAGGCTAGCTATCTAGCAGGCTTGATATTTTGCAGGTTAAACCATAGACGTATACATAGACACCTCATTGAGTGCTGGACTGTATGTTGATGTCGCCGTTATATTGGAGGAGGCAGCTCCACCCCGTGAACTGATACAAGTCAATGGAGTGAACTTCAGACAGCTCCTTGTACAAAGTGCTATAAGTTAATGTGTCTCATTTACACATTCACACAAGTATGGATATATTAAGGAAACAGAGAGGAACCAAAAACAATGTCTGTAATGTTCTCTGATGATTATAAACGTTTACTACACCTTACATGTTTAGTATACAGGTCGGCACCAAATTATTGTATGATGTTTTCAGGAGTGTTTACAGCTGCTGATGTATGTAACGCTGTGATGATACATGACAGTTAAATATTTAATCTGTGTCTATAATAACCACAACCTGACATGTAAATGTGACATCTTCCTACCATACTGTCAACTTGTTTCATTACATTTAAGTTTCAATATGGACAACTGACTGCATAATATATGAATCAGATGCAGAAATACTTCATTGATGCCCGACGGGATATTGCAGCATTACAGATGCTCCCATTGAAAGTCAAGAATATGCAGATAAATAGTACTACTACTATACTAATAATATAGTATATATATATATATATATATATATATGTGATTGATTGTTATTATTAGTACTTCAAATCAGATCATCAAAAATCACTGGATTTATAAAAACAACGTTGTTTTTTATTCACAGAGATGTCACATTTACATGTCAGGATGTGGTTAATATAGAAACAGATTAAGTATTTAACTCATGTATCATCACAGTAACAGCGTTACATATATCAGCAGCTGTAAACATTCATAAAAACATAAAAATCTATTTTGTGGTTTGGTGCCGACCTGTATACTGAACGTATAAGGAGTAGTTAAAAGTTACAATATCAGAGAACGTTACAGACGTTGTTTTTGGTTCCTCTCTGCTTCCTGAATATATCCATACATGTGTGACTGTGTAAATGAGGGGCTTTATTTTATGGCACTTTGTAGAAAGCATATTATAAAGTTCACTCCATTGACTTGTATCAGTTCACAGGGCGCTCAATGAGGTGTCTATGTATATATGTCTATGGGTTAAACAGTGTAACAGTAACTGTTACAGTGCAGGCTAGCTAGCTACATCAGTTGGACATCTTCCAACATTTCCAAGAGGATGTGAGTGACAACACAATTGTTCATTAACCTGTAATGTTTACATCACCACCCTTGTGATTTTGTTTTTAGTTACTGTGAGAAGCTATTCTCTCCAGCTTCATCTGTAATGCTTTCTGTGGCTTTCCTTTTCAGAGTCTCCAATTTTCTTTTCATTGTGAAGAGGCTCCGGCATTTTCTGTGATTCTTGGGACTTCTTCTTCTCCAAGGTCTTTAGCAACATCTGTAATACTGGCATAGTTTCTCAAATTGGCTGCGTCAAGCAATGTTTTCTAGGATTCTAAGACCAAATATTTTAAGACCAAATATTTTATCATCGTCTTTTGATGTTTCATGGTGTATGATAGACACTTCAGATTCTTTGTACTGGCTGTCCATTCTGAATCCAGATCTAAATCTCCTCTATTCAGTTCTATTGTGCAGGAGTATCCCACCATCACAGTAACTAAAAAGAAAATCACAAGGGTGGTGATGTAAACATTACAGGTTAATGAACAATTGTGTTGAAAAAAGAAAAAGGTTTGTTACTTGACATTACTTAAACCCAACCCATCATAACATAAGCTTAACCTGATGTCACTTACATCCTCTTGGAAATGTTGGAAGATGTCCAACTGATGTAGCTAGCTAGCCTGCACTGTAGCAGTTACTATTATCGTACATTCAGACCAAAGGCGAATAAAGAGGAAAATGATCCATTCACTCAGTCACTCACTCATTCAAGTCATTCACTTTATATTGGGAGCCAGGCGGAGAAGGAGGGAAAGTGGAAGGCGACAGCGGGTGGAATAGGCAGATTATGAGGGAAAAAAAGTTTAAAATCCTCCAACTTTATGTAATGAGCTATGAAACATCTAGGTGGAAAAGCCATGCGAAAACCAATGGGGATGTGTCGTTCTGCTGTTGACCCTGTTTGCTGTTGACCCTGTTTGCATATAGGGATAAGACCTTAGATCGGGCCCACAAAATCAAGCCCGACCCAACCCTGTGTAGTTCTGTCCGAGCCCGGCCCGGCCTGACACATTAACTGTAATTATGAGCCCAGCCCGATTTAAACCTGACAGTTTGTTAATACGTTGGCTGTTATAACTGACATTCTCAAATACAATTCCATGTTGTTTAAACTAATCCGTTTAGAATTATCTGAAGGAATAAAGCAACAAGTGCCGCACTTAACACACTCGACAAAGACACATTAACTGATTTTGAGCCGACCACTTTTTTCAGTAACAAGTAATCTAACGCGTTAATATTTCCAAACCAGTAATCAGATTAAAGTACTTTTCCAAGTCACTGTGCGTTACTATTATTTTTGTCATTTCCTTAGTAAAAATATGTATTTTTGCTCTTTTCTTGCATCTCGGGGAGTGATGTCACATATGTGACAAGCCACGTTTTTCAACATGAGGTCAACTCACATGTACACCATGCAGTGATACAAACACAAACAAAAATGGAGGGACGAGATAGATGCGCTTTTTCTAGCTGGAAATACACTCATTATTTTGAGTTATTAAAAAAACAACACACAAATGCTTGATCAAGGGCCCGGCCCAGCCTAAGGATAGTGGAGGAAAATATTGATGTCAGGCTCGGGCTCTGGCAGAGAATCTAAACTCTAATAGGGATCAATTAAAGAAGGCCAATGCGCCTAGTTGTTGGTTTGCCTGCTGAGCTTTTAATTGTGTAATATCTTTGTAAGACAGCAGAGAAATTATAGCATACTAGCATTGCAACGTAGCATGCTAGCATGCTAGTTAATATCTTTATCAAGTAACTTTGAAACAAGTAACTTTCTGTGATCAGCGATGTCAGTAAATGGATGGGCTGTGCTATAGCAGTAGTTTTGTGGTGGTGTTTAACGCAAGTGGCGTGCGGGCCCTTTAAATTTAGAAGCAAGAATGAACAGGGTGACAAAAGCAACATAAGGGACTGAGGTGGAGTGGACAAGGCAGACAAGGCGGATTTCCCTCTTTGTGCGCTTTTGGTCTGAACGCACAGTTACACTGTTTAACCTGCAAGCTAGCAGGCCTGCTAGATAGCTAGCCTGCAAAAAACACCAAGCTAACATTAGCTACTGTTACAGGTACAGCTATAGGTATAATCTCCCTCTGTCTATTCCCCATCAATTCACAAGCACAAGAGAAAAAGCATTTTGTACTTAAATTTAATACCCCTGGAACGCATTGGAAGTCGATTGAAGATGGCATAGATGGTAGTGTTGTTATAACCACTCAACTCAACCAACGATCTTTTCACAAAACTGAGAAAAACCTTGTCAAACTGTCAAAATCCATCAATATTTCCGTGCATGAGCTACTTTATGACATTCTAACTGAAAGTGGGTGAATATCAAAATACATGATAGAAACATTTTGTTAAACCACTTACAAGTGTTATGTTGACAACACTATTGAAACAATTACTTTTTATTACAACTGTACATGAATGAATAGGCCTTTTGGCCCTGGACTAATAGGGTATTCTATTTGTCCATTCTATTAGCTCCATTCTATTTTAAAGACTTGCGCTGGCTCTACAAGTCTAATTTAAGGCTCTAACAAATAAATAGTATGGGTATATTATACATTTTCTGAATCATCAGAGTCCCTTGAGTATTGAAGTTTTTGAGTTTTGTCACCCTGGTGTTCTTTCATGCCACAGGGATAAAAGATAGCATACAGTTTGGGCGGAAATTGTGAGAAAATGTGTGTTATTTCTGATTTAAAGAAGTCATGTGACGTCTGTGTTTGTCAGACAGATTCAGTACTGGGCTTAAATAAAAGCCTAAAAGGTCCCCTTTCCAACGATACCAAGCACTATATTATGGAATATTGACAATATCCGTACCATGAGCCTAAACTAGATATACATCAGATTTCAAAAACGCAATTTATTTTAGGGGGTTAGTAACTTCATGAGCTGAAAAAAGTGATTTCGCTACCACCCCTGCACTGCTATCGTGATTTTTCTAGTACTAGGGGTGTATACCTTGCCAAAAAAATATGATAGCATTTGTCCCCCCGTTGATACCGGTCAACCCCCCTGGCTCATGGACTATAATAAATGGACATGTTTTAATAAAGGGGGTCTTCCTCATGCTTCATCTACCTCTTCCTTATCGTTGTCCTCATATTAACTCACTTCCTCACTGTGGGTTCTCCCCAGACAATGACCTGCTCTACCACTCCCCTCAAACATCGAGTGCAGCCTGCAAGATCTCCATGGTGACACATGCCAACAGTCTTTCAGAGTGGGCCATGACTCACAGCATCTCTGCTGACTGGGTGGTTTTTTTAATTACACACTGTAGCTGCGTGACAGGAGGTCACAGGAATGATCAGCACAGATGAGAGATGCCTCAGAGACAGTTTGATGTGTTTTCGGTGTGTTTCTGTTGTGGGTGTGTGAACATTTAAGTCATTAAAAATGTATAATAGCCGTGTCCAAAAGACACTTGAACATATATAAGAATATATTGCAGAGTGTAACGCCTGTTTAGGTGAAATGAGGAGGTCACTTAAGTGGCATTTGGGGTCAGAACAGCGCGGCTGTGGATGATGAAGAAGCATCTCCAGTGTAAAGTTATACTACATGTGGTCCAAGAGGCGCACATGGTCATTGTCTTTAGCCAGTTTTCTAGGGTTAGGGGTTAGGGTGATTCACGAAGTTGGATGTTTAATGTTTTTTTTGAGTAGTGTTTGGGTCATATAAACATGTATTTTATACATTGTAGCCCAGCTTCTGCTGTTTAATTTGATATAAAATATGTCTATTATCTTTCATAATTAGTGCAGTCGTGGCTCTGCATGTCTTAAGGGTTAGGGTTAATTCATCCCCCAATATGTTTCAGACTGTTTAATGGACCCTGGCTTGTGAAATCTGAATGTGACGTGTGAAACTTTTCTGTCTTTTATTTTGTTGTTGTTTTCCCGGTGTCTCGGTGTCTGCTGAGACAGAGAGAGGGAGCGAAAAGACATCTGTATGAATCATGGCCATTTTTTAATTGGACCGGTGTAGTTACACAATCAGAGTGCTTCACCTGAGTGCTGCTAGTTGACTCTGTCTGTTTGCACATGAGTGCTAGAGAGACGTAAACTAGCCAGAGAACACACAGTGAAGAACACAACGTTGTGTTCAAATCACAGCCGAGCTGAGCCTGGGAGGTAAATACCCTCGACTGCTGCAGGGTCAGCTGACCTGACTGGACACGTTCACAGTGCTCACAAAAGACAGATGTTGGCAGATGTTGGTGGGGTTCTTTGTCCAGTTGACGTGACGTGAAGCACGAAGTTGGGCAGTGAACGGTGATAACAAATTTGAGTTTAGAACTGGGTTCTTAGCGGGGGACTCTTAATTTGAAAGTACCGACAGCACCACTGTAACAGGATGTTTAAGTTTAGAAAGGTTTTTTAAAAATATCTTTAAGATAAACATATCAGAGGAACCCCAGACAGCAAAAAGGTCCGTATAGCATTCGGCCACTTCCGCCCTACCTCCGTTTACCAGTCAGATGCGCTGAACACACCTGCAACGTATCTGACAGATTGACTGATCCCTTGATTGGTCTGCAGCAGATTTGAGGCCAATCTGCAAGACAGACGCGCGCTTTCGCTACATCGCGGCACCGTGGCAGGTTCTTGCCAGTTTTTGTCAAAGTTTTTTGGTAAGTGCATATTGAAACGTTAAAGTTTTATGATACTATTCATTTGAAATAATGAATTAGGATTCTGTTAAACGTGAGCTGAGTGTGATTTTGTGTGAGACAATTGTGGCATCGCTAGCTTTGTTGGTCTAAATCTCCATTATCACGAAAACAGTACGGTTGGCGATAGTTTATTTGATAGTGTGCAAACACGGCTATTAGCATATTAGCACTAGCATGCCTTCGCTAACATGAGGTTAGCATAACGTTAACCACATGTTAGCGAGGAATCAGCAGAAACTATCCAGTACAGCATAAACTACATGTAATGGCCGCTGACATCCAGATTTATTGTATTAGAACAAATATTGTCCAAGGTAACGTTAGCTTCTCGTTAGCATAGCGTCAGCGTAACGTTAGCTTTTTGTTAGCGTAGCGGCAGGATAACGTTAGCATAGCATCAGAGTAGGCCGCCTCTGAAAACCCTCTCTACATGGAAATAAATGAGTGTGAAACTACTCCGTGTGTTACTCCGTGTTCAACATTAAAGGACATGCTCTCCATCTTGTTTTTTAAAATATGAATTATGGAGTCTGCCAGTAAACCGGGACTGCCAAAAATGCTAACGGACTTCCGGGCCAGGAAGACCGTTAGCATTTTTGGCACTCCCGGTTCCCTCGTCTAAAAGTCAATGTTTTTGAATGGGATTTTGGTAAAATACCTCATAAGGTCTGGTTAACAAAAGCTTATATGGGTTTCATGTTTTGTTCTACGCTCTTCAAGTAAAAACAGTCCGATTTCACCATTTATACAATGTTTTTCAAATACAACTGCCGAAATCATTTAAAAGATTAATGGCGGTGACGACGGTCATGTGACCGTTAGTAGTCTGTTGAAGCCCAACGTTAGCTTTTTCTGGCGATCGCATTTAAGCTTCAAATACGGTTTAATATGTGAAGATTATCTCGCTGGACAATTATGCACTCATAACACTTACCGTTGCTAAAGAGACTGTCATTTTGTAAGATGTGCCAATGTGGAGGCCATGGACCCTTGTTAAGCTTGTTGATCAGGTTAATGTAAATGTGTGCAGTTTTAATAAAGAGCACTTTGTTGAAAGCAAAGCATTGTGATTGTTTTATCAGTCATAGACAAAACTTGATTAGCCATTAAAACACATTGGTGTGATAATATTTCACACTTAAATGTGTTTTTTTGGCAAATTGAGTTCTTTTTAATCTTATAAGAGCTTTTGTTCAAATGTGGACCACATCTGTCCTGGATCTGGACCACATCTGTCCCAGATCTGGGACAGATGTGGGCTGTAAACGGTTGGTCTTTTGCGGATCCAGTTCAGATCTGGTCCGGATCTGTTCCAGAACTCTAAAGTGGATCCGTGCTGGATCTGGGCCAGGGGGCAAAAGTTATCTGGAGCGGATCCATTTTCAGGATTAGAACCGGATGTTGGACTACATCCAGCGCAGATCTGGCCCAGATCCATTTGCTGTCTGGGACACTGCATCAGCTTCAATTATTGACATATAGAGGATCCACATTTTTTTAACTTGTATTATCATTTTCTATCAGTTCAACTTGCTCAGGTGGGTCTTTGATTTATTTTGAGAGAGATTTTCACACCTATAGCTGGTTTTCCTCTTAAATATAATAGATTGTTGCAACTTTGTGGATCACTAAAAGGGTTAGGAATCCATCCATCCATCTATTTGACAAAATAGGGTCCCAAACAGACAGAAACGGCCCTGTGTCCAGTTAGGAACAAAACATCTGTAATATCCTGAGTGTTTACCGAGGAGGACAGGTTCTCAGTCTCCTGGAAGAGAAGCGTCCTCTTCATGAAGTCCAGGATCCTCCATCCTGTTCAGGTAAACATCCACAAGGTAACAACAGGTGTGAGGACCCTTTAATCCAAGAGGCCCATACAGGTGGAGGTCCTGGTGCTTCATCCTCTCCTGTGAAGACAGAATTCACATCAATTAACATAAACCAGCAGGTTTGACAGTATAAACCAACAGCATTGTTTACAAACGGGGGAAGGAAACTTTAAAGGCCTGTTGGTTTCTGACAAATTTGTACTCCATGTCTGGTGAATTTCGAACTCTGAAATGTCTATTGTTTTATTCCTTTTATTGTGAAATTTGCCCTTTTTAGATTTCCCACCAACGCTTCCTGTCTGTCTGGATGACTTGCTTAGCTTAATGAGACGTCTTGAAGCGGCCCTGAGCTGAAACCTTTGATCACATTCAGGTGTGGTTGTTTTTTTTGTTTTTTTCGGGTTTTTTTTTTTTCTAGCCAGTTCCCAGAGTGCATTTCTTCCTCACAGGGCTCTCGATGACACATTCAGATGTTTATACTGTCACAATATTTCTGTTGTGATTAAAGAAATGCTGCAGAATCATGTTGGTACATTTAAAAAACATTAAAAAAAAATAAGATTTGATTTCGGACCAAATATCTGAGTTTTAAAATCGAGTTTGTTATTTAAGAAGTCCTGAGAGAGAACAGACACAACCTCTGTGGATCATTCTGTCTCTGTTTTATTCTTAAATATCAATGTGTTTTATTCTCTCACTCCTCATCACTATGATTTAATTTTAAGAGAACATTGAGACGATCACATGTTTGTAATAAAGTCAGCGCGTTCATTAGAAACATTACATGATGAAATCCAGTGATCCGGCCCTCTGTGTTCAGCGGTGAGGCCTTCAGGGCCGCCGGTTTATTTTCACCGCTGGAGAGCAAAAGGACGTGAAGGCGTCATAAGTTTCGTTATAAAAGCAACGCGTTACAGTAATCTATTAATGTCAGTGGTAACGGAGTATAATGTAACGCGTGACTAATGGTAAAGACAGCGACCTTCCACCGCCTACAGTTATTTAATGTTCTGTAAACGATGTTTGTGCATTTTGTTGATAATAACGAAAAAGTAGTGCAGTGAGTATTTATTACTCCACACATACAGTAACGTTGTAACGTATTCTGTTACTGTTAACCAGTCAAAATGTAATATATCGCAGTTTGACTTGATTAGAAACATGTGATCGTCTTCATGTTCTCTTTAAATGAAATCATTGTGAAATGTATATTTTCAAAATAAATCAAGGGGGAAAAGAAATGCACTGGTTTTATTTCGAAAAACGTGATCATGATAAACACACACATCAGATCCAAACGCTGATTCTCCCTGTGATCAACAACGAGACCCGGAACCACTGAAACCAGAACTCGGTGCTGTTCTGAGTCACTCTGCAGTAAGTAACTGATTACGATAAGAGATAAAGTCACAAACGGATTTATTTAAGATGCAGAACTTTTAAAACATTGTTTTAATCGTGACAGCAAAAAAGGTACACGCACACACACACACACACACACACACACACACACACACACACACACACGCACACACACACATACAAACACACACACGCACACAGGTCCACATTAGGTGTCGGTGCCTGATCTGGTTTCCTCTTCCTCTTTGCTTTATGAGCGACCCGCAGTGATCAAACAAACAATATATAAACACAGACATTTCTCTCTCCTGCCGGTCGAAACTTTCAACTGGTTTTCTGCAAGAAATGGTTTGACTGTGCGCGCGCGCGCGTGTGTGTGTGTGTGTGAGTGCGCGCGCGTGTGTGTGTGTGGAGGAAACCGGAGGGAAGAAAGAGGAAAGAAAATGAGGGAGAGAGCGAAAGAAAGAGATCTCAGTCCTGCCAATATCAATGTACTAGACCATTACACACACACGCACACACACACTCGACACACACCCGAACATTAACTAAAGATTGTCACATTGCCAAGCCACTTGTATTGTTAAACACGCAGACACGCAGACGTGAACTGTGATGAACTCACTCCGCCCAACCGCATTCATCTCCTCCGGTTTTTGTATTGCTCGTTTACACGTCAACTCAATGATGTCACGTTGGTTTTTCTAACTGTGCGTCTGCTGCTGCTGAGAGTCTCACACAGAGTTAAATATATGCGAAATACGTTACAAAACGAGGTAAACAGACACATGGATAAGAAGAGGACAAAGCCAAAAAGAGAGAGAGAGAAACGAGCAGAAGACAGAAGGCATGGAGCCATGCCAGCTACTCTTAATGAGCGTGATCACACACACTGATCTTGTGTGATGTAGCTGTCTGAGTCATGTATATAATTAGTATATAAGTATATAATAACCAAGAATGTCGTGTTAATTATTTGTCTCCTGTTTTAAAAGTTTATTTAATTGTGTGTGTGTGTTTGTGTGTGTGTGTGTGTTTGTGTGTACGCGCGCGCTGTGTTCGTGTGTGTGCATCCCTGCAAAGCATTTTGCAGACAGTAATAATGTTATCATTATTGGTTATGTGTGATTGTTGGTACTTGTGTGTGTATACTTACGCCCTTGTGCTCTCCGTTAGAAACGCCTGGAGCAGAATCTCCTCCTGCGGATGAGCCTCTGTCCTCTGACCTGGACTTCAACTGGACTTCACTTCTGACCGTCAGAATTCGGACTCAGCCAGTTTCCAGGGGACCAAGTCCGGTACCATCTGACTTTGTGTTCCCTAGAAACGACAGTGACGGAAGAAGTTGCCACCATCAATACCTCAGGAAGTCATTGGTTAGTGGGGGAAACTAAATCTAGAAGTTGGTTGGTATTTATTTTGTGTGTCTCGTACAAAGTGTAGTAAAATTATTACACTCTCTTAAGTGTGTTATTGTATTTGTGTGACGAAGGATTTCTGCAATTCAGAAATTTGATTCTCTATTATATTTACGTTTCATTCTATTATAGTAGTTCTTTTGATTGTTGGTACCTTTTTGTATTTATGATTGTATATTTTTTTTATCATAGCTGTTATTGTGTGTGTTGTTCCAAATTTCCAACAATTACATTAATAAGTTATTTTGAGTTTATTTTTTCTGTCCATTTTTGGGGGTTTGGGGTAAAAACACAAGCAAATAAAAAAAAATAAACATCTCATCAATTTGACAACACATGTGCAGCATTTAGAAAACGCGCTGCAAAGACCACAACACAAAGGAAGTGTTGAGAGGACACTTCTACTTTGCTTGTGTTTTCTTAAGCTGCAGTGCTGTGAGCTCTCAGGGCCGCAGCACGACGGACAGTTGATGGCGTGTTCTCTTTTGTGGTCTGTGGCACGGAACTTAATGACAGCAGGTGGAGTGAGTGATGACTCTAACCCTAACCCCCAGGCAGTTAGTACTAGCACTGTGAGACGAAGGAGGACAGCTTCAGGCTCTTTTCTCTCTCCTTCTGTCTTCAGCCACCTGCTTAATCATCGCCCACACATTTGGTGCTTTCATCATCCTTTATCAAAAGACGACTGTCAGCAGTGAGAAATAAGCCGTGTGGAAGAGCTGCAAGGTGGCACTGAACAGCTGAACACAGGGTGTGGAGTTGAAACTGTTTTCACACCAACATGTTCTGTCACCATAAACATGACCGGAGACAGATTTAATACAGACAAATAACCCACTAACATCTGCCAACATCTTGCTTTTTATGTGCAACGTTTAACTTGTTTGGTGTCTTTCACTGGACGTGCATGATGTTCTTACAGAACTCTGTGTGGAAGGATTCTGTTATTGTTTTGTCCCATTTGTCAAATTCATGATTTAATTTTGGTCCCCAAATTTCACTGCCATAGAGAATTATCAGTTCTAATACAAACTGGAATTTTTTTAGCCAGATTTTAATTGGGATGTCAAGTCTAATATTTCTTCTAATTGCATAGAAAGCTCTCCTTACTTTGTCTCTCAGATGTTTCACAGCCAAGTTGAAGCTCCCTGTGGAGCTGATGTTGAGGCCAAGGTAGTTTTTTGCGTGTTGTGATTTAGTGGTGTCCAAATAGAAATTGTTTGTGTTGTCCTGACTTCTGGACTGCTTCTGGAAGATCATAATTTTGGTTTTCTTTGGGTTAACTGTCAGAGCCCAGGACTGACAGAATGTTTGCAGGAGGTTGAGGTGCTGCTGTAGACCTTCTTGCTGTTGGTGACAGCAACACCAGGTCATCTGCGTACAGGAGACCCTTAATTTCTGTCATTCAGGTTGAGACCAGGTGCCGTGGATTGATCTAACTGACATGCAAATTCATTGATGTATAAGTTGAACAGGATCTGACTCAGATTGCATCCCTGCCTCACCCCACGACCTTGGGGAAAGAAGGCTGTTTGTTTGTCTCCTATTTTAACTGCACATTTACTGTTTGTGTACATAGATTTTATTTACATCGTATGTTTTTCCCCCAATGCCACTGTTGAGCAGTCTGTAGAAAAGACCCCTCATGCCAGATGGAATCAATGGCCTTTGTGAAGTCAACAAAACATGCGTAGGCCTTTCCTTTCTTCTTGTCTAAATCTTGCTCAGTCAGGCTGTGGAGGGTATAGATGTGATCTGTTGTCTGAAAATTTGATAAGAATCCAATTTGGCATTTATTCAAAACATTTTGGTCATTGATAAAACTGATAAGTCTTTTATTTATAATGTTGCAAAAGGTTTTTCCCAGGTTACTATTTACACAGATTCCACGGTAGTTATTAGGGTCATATTTATCTCCATTTTTATAAAGTGGTGTTATTAAACCTTTATTCCTTTTCTCAGGAAAAGTGCCAGCTGCTAGAATTATATTAAAAACTTTGAGTTTAGCCAATTCTAATGTGTAGTCAGAATATTTGATCATTTCATTTAGGATGCTGTCGACTCCACAGGCCTTTTTATCTTTCAGGGATTGGATGCTTTCCGTCAGTTCCTGCTCTGTTATTGAAGCATCTAGAGGGTTCTGGTTGTTCTACTAATTCTAAAGTTTTCCACTTGGCGTGTGTTTTGTTTTGGTCACTGTTCTTTGCAATATTGCTGTCTAATTCAGTAAAATAATTCGTCCAAATGCTGCCATTTTGTATTGCCAATTGATCTCGTTGTGTTTTGTTTAGAGTGTTCCACTGCTGCCAGAACTGGTTTGACTCTACAGATTCTTCTATTTCAGAGAGCTGGGTTCTGCTGTGTTTATCTTTCTTTGCTCTCAGTGTGTGTTTGTACTGTAATGAAGGCGTATAGTTTGGTTATTTGGGTCTCTATGTTTTTCGTTTGATAGCTTTCCTAAAGTTTTCCTTATATTTTTGCAATCATTGTCAAACCATTTGTTGTTGTGTATTTCGTTTGGTTTGTGATTAGAGATTTTCCAAGTTTGATATCTTTGATAATTTATCAAAAGAGAGAAAATAAGTCGATTGAATATTGGATTTTTGCATTTTCAAATGCCTCTGGGTAGCTCTCCATGCTGTCTGGTGTCCATCTGTATGAATGTGGGGTGTTATACAGTTCACTGGGTTTAGAGGCCTCATAGTTACTGTGTTCCCTCTTCACATGGACCGTGATCTTGCTGTGGTCCGAGAGGGGTGTGAGTGGGTTGACTGTGAAAGCTCTGACAGACATTGGGTCCAGATCTGTTATGGCATAGTCTACCGCACTACTGCCAAGAGCTGAACTAAATGTGTAACGGCCCAGAGAATCTCCTCGTAACCTTCCATTGTAAAAGCTGGTTACCACTATTGTTTGTAATTTTATCAAAATTGTGTCTTGGGGGGAGTTTGGGGAGAGAAAAGCAGGTTTCTCCAGGTTGGCCTGAGTGCTGATCTCCCTGGATGTTTACAGCATCAGTGTTCTCTCCAGTTCTAGCATTCAGGTCCCCACAGACTGGCACGGTTCCTAAAGTTTTAAACTGGTTTATTTCCCCCTAGAGTGGAAAAAACATCTTCATTGTAGTAGGGGGATTCAGAGGGGGGTATGTGAATTACACATAGGTAGACATGTTGGTCCGCAATTATTACTTCTTTGTTAACTTTCAGCCCTTTTTTTAAAATAATTTGAATAGAATGGGTTAGTTTTGATCTATACCAAATAATCAAGCCTCCTGAGCTCCAAACCTGGTTACTGTTTGGACTTTAATTGCTGGGATAATAATCTCAATGTATAGTAATAGCAAGGACAACCAGTGGAACTGTCTCCTCTGTACCATGTCTCTTGTAAGACGGTCATATCAGAGTCTTTTACTTCTCTAATAAAATCTGGATTTCGGTTTTTTAATCCAGATGCAGATGATCTAAGTCCTTGAATGAGAGTTCTCAACGGGCCTGAAAATTACAACCCGGCCCGCGGGATTTTAAGCCCGAACCCGACGCAGCCCGACACACCAGCATGAATTGTCTGCCCGAACCGGGCCCGAACCCGACCCCTCGCGCGCCTGCATTGTTTTCCTCATACACTTGTTATGGTAACTTTACGCAGCAGCGTCAGGTCTGCGTCAGCCCCTCCCCATGAAGCAGCAGCCAGACTCACTCTTCACTACACGGGAACAGCGAGGATTCACAGCAAACAATATATCATTTACAACCTGCAAGAAATGTGTTTTATGAAATGTGTTTTATAAAAAAGGAAGCCCGAGGCCCGACCCGAACCAACTGCGGGTCCGGTCGGGTTTGTTGGGCCGGGCCGACCCGTGGAGAAATCTACCTTGAATGTTCCAAGGTGTTATTTTAAGCGATTTTAATCTCTTAATGTGTTTTAAAAATAAGATAAACACTATGCCCTGTACTCTCAGAACTCTACACACACACTAACACAGACACACACACACGCAACAGGCAAAACCCCTCAATTCTCCTGCAAAATGAAACTTTACCTTCAAAACAATGTTATTTCTTTTCAAAATGGTATTTTGTTTTCAAATGACACACACACCATCATATGAATAGACATTTATAAGAACCAGTTGAACACTGATGTGCTCAATGTAAAACACTCCTTCTTCATCCATCATAATGACTTAGGCCTTTTTTTGTTCAGTTACACTTACTACAGACAGAACATACATAAGTGTGTTGTGAAAAATTTGAGAGTATTGTTGTTAGACTCAGAACACACAAATAAACGGTAACAGATATATTTTATTTTTCCCACAAAAACAATGTACACAGTGTGCATCCCAACAATAAAAAGTTACACATACATTTGTCCACATATAAAACAACAGAAGGAGTGTCAATTAATTAACCGTAATTGTGTAATTGTGTGAATGTGAAAATTCACGCAGGTGACTCCGACTGATTGTTTTACATTTGGACTATTTCAGAAAATAATCTACGTCACAAACTACAAGTTTCACAGATGAACTGTGACTGTCGAAGCGTAAATTAAAATCACTAGCAGTACAAAAAAAACAAAACACCACCACTAAGTGTCTCCTAATAGATCACTCCATTAGACGCATTTTCCCCCAGAGGTTTCATCTCTGCGGGTCTCGGCCCTCCAGCTCTGCGGGCCTTCCTCACACTGACCCTCCACAGGGCGCAGAAGGTAACTGCGGCAGCTGAGAGCAGCACGTTGAAGATTATACTGACGATGAGTCCAGGTCCAGTCTGCTCTCCGTCCGGTCCCGGTGTCGGCTGCAGAGTGAGAGAGAGACACAAACATGTGTTTGGTTATTAAATAAAGTTATCATAGCAGCGGGTACATTCAAATACAATACAATCAGTATACAAGAACAAGTATAGAAACAATAACATACTATAAACAATATTTTAAAAATAACAAAATACTATAAACAGTATTTAAAAAAAAAACAATAAAATACTATGAACATTATTAATGTATATATTCTTATAACACTAAAATGGCTTAAGCAGAGGAGAAAAGGTAACAGGAGCATAAGTTGCGAGAGAAAAGGGTATTTACAGTAATAGTAATAATAATAATAATAATAATAATAATAATAATACATTTTACATGATGACGTGACGTATATATCATAAGCTGTATATGTATATTTGTATGTGTGTGAGTTTATGTACATACACAGAGTGCAGTGTGTGCATGTACATGTAAATATATTTATATAATATGTGATTTATTGATTTAAGTGTAAACTTGTTCCCGCTCCTTTATTTTCGGGCCTGCCGGTGATTGTTAATAGAATATACTTTGGGACATGATTTTCATTTAGTGTGAGACACGAGACTGTCTGTCTGCTCTCCTCCAGAAATGAGGAAAAACGACGTCTCCACATTTACGCGCGTCATTACGCACAAGGAACAGATGACACAACTACTGACTCGTCTCTTTTGGAGAATTTATAAGTGAAGCTTTTAGTTTTCATGAGTAAATGAGCCACAATATTTGTTGTTGCAGTGAATAACTGCGTTAATGGAAATGTTTGAAATAACTGACAGCAGCCTCAGAGCAGCTATAAAGACATGACAGTCTATTTAGGAGCGCATGGACACCATGAATGAAAATAACGTGCACTTGGGAACTGAGGATCAGGTTATCACGCGGATTGAGCAAGGCACTGAGGTGACTCACCTGCAGGGGGGTTTCAGTGGGAGCAGGGCGGCTCCTCTGGACGGTCACCTTCACAGCAGCAGGACTTCCTCTGGTTTTCTTTCCGTTTCCATCCACGGTGTAACAAACGTAGTTCCCTCCGTCCTCCAGCTGAGCGTCCTTCACAGTCAGGGACAAGTCTCCAGTCTGGACCCAGTCAGGTGACACCGACAGTCTCCCCTCGGGCTGTCCGGAGGAGCGGTTCTGAACCAGAACCAGCTCCCCGTCCCTCTCCCACCGTGCGCTCCCCCCCTGCAGCCCCTCCGTGGAGGAGTAGCAGGGGATCCTGGCTGTCTCCCCCTCAGACACTCTCACATCATAGGGGAAGATCACAGTCAGCTGGATGGTTTTGATGAGATCATGGTTGCAAGTGAACTCATAAAACGCATCATCGTTAAAGTTCAGCCCGCTGAGTTTTACGCTAGAGGCTGAAACGTGATGAATCCGGTGTTTGTAGTCTTCAGCCGGCTTCCACACACCGCCGACAAGTGTTGCCACCGTCCGAGGGACGATGGGGTGCGTCTTCCGAACACGGACCAGCTGCATGTCGCCGCCTGAGCAATCCTTGTCCACCGTTAACTGCACGAAGTCCGCAAAGTTTACAACCTCTCCAAAGACATGTTGGACGAGGAAGAGAACAAAGAGTGTAAAGACCGACAGGAGCTGTGATCTGGCCATGTTCGGCATGGAGGAATGACTGGAAGGTGTTATCGTTCCTGCGCGCAGGGTCAAAGGAGCGGAGGAGGGGAGCGTCACTTATGAGCATGGAGCCCCGCCAAAGAGCATGTGCGGAGTCTAATGAATGATCATCTGCATCCCCTGCTGCCCCCTGCTGAATACTATGTGCACTGCAGCAGAAATACGTTTTAAAAATATATAAAATAAATAGGGAAACAAGTAAAGATAATCTGCATTCAAATCTATAAAATCATCCTGTGTTTTCAGCGTTCCTGCCCTGTTAGAGCGAGATGTTTTGTGACGTTTTCCAAAAAGGCTTTTCAGACATTATATTCAACAAGTAGGAGGATTTCCTCCAATCACAAACACATACTAAGCAAATCATGACATCACAGCACCAGCAGCTCCATCTATAATCCATAACCTCCTCCAGAAAGAAGATATAAAGTGTTTAAAATGAGTTAATCCTCTTAAATCCAAACTTACTCACCAGCTCTCACTGATGTGTGTCTCATTGTTACTGTCATATTCTGCCATCTAGTGGCAGCTCAGAGACATCACATGACAGTGACACAAACTATATGTATACATCTTAAAGGGACACTACACTGTTTTCTTTTACACATGAACTCCAGTCTTTGAAAACAGCTGCATACAATCTTCTCTACAAAGTGTGAGGCGTTCAGGACTTTCATAGAAGATGCTTGATCCTGAGTTGCATCATGGGAAGGTCACAGACGGGGGTGTGTTTTGCATAAACTTGATTGTGCAGGTAAACTTATGCGTAAACATTAACAGCAAGTTAACACCAACATACTACAAGTCAAAGCAGCCACAGCAACAACAGTCAGCAACAGCAAGGAGATGAAAGAGACACATTATCACCAGACTCCATCATAAAATCGCTTAATTTTGAGAGTTGCTGAGTCAGGAAACACTTTATAAACTTTGTAAAACTTTTTCTATAACACATTCTTAATCATCCGGGCCTTCTTGTAAATTCGGCACATGTCACACATTAAATTTGTCTTTCTGTCCCAGTGATGTGCACGTTTATTATTTGAATATAGAGGAGCAGACGTCCCTGTTGTTGTCGGTGTCCTGTCCCCAGTTATAAGGGTTATCTGTTAACCTTAAAAACAGACTGCCAAGTGAAACAATACTCTGTCTGATTTATTCTTCTTGCTCACGCTATTTCATGAAAACACCTCAAGGGGAAATGCATCCAGATTGTCATCACCACAAATATCTCTCAGAGTCAGTGTTTGTCACAATACAAAACTGATACTAAACGCATCATGACATCACAGCACCAGCAGCCCCATCCATAATCCAAAACCTCCTCAAGAAAGAAGATATAAAGCGTTTAAAACCAGCTGAGCCTCTTAAATCCAAACTTAATCACCAGCTCTCACTGGTGTGTGTGTGTGTGTGTGTGTGTGTGTGCCAATGTTACTGGTCTCTAATGGCAGCTCATAAGACTGCAGAAGATGCTTGATCCCGAGTTGCATTATGGGAAATGTAGGATCCAGTTTCCAGTCGATGTAGGCTCCACAGCTTGACCCCATACAAGGGCCCAAAAAAAGTCTGGATAACAGCCTAAAAGTGTGCAGTGTCCCTTTAGTAACTGCTCAGTCTACGGCGTGACAAAAGTTTAAGTTCAAGTTCAAAATGCAAATTTACACCACAGGCTTTGTATTGTACACCGGCAAAACAAAGGTCAATGTCAAACACTTCACATGTAAGACAAAGGAAACATTCATCAATAAATAAATAACAAATAAATAGCTTCATCAGACTGTACTCACCACTCACGCTGCCAGTCTGATCCACTATTGATGTCCAGTTAATGAACAAAAAATCTAATATCCTGAGTGTTTACTGAGGAGAGGATTCAGTCTCCTGGAAGAGAAGCGTCCTCTTCATGAAGTC